>NW_027620710.1:0-2000 GCF_964198595.1 Lampetra fluviatilis | reverse complement strand
TCAAGCTCGCCACTCACGCTCACCAGCCACGCTCACGCTCACCACTCACCACTCACGCTCACCACTCACCAGCCACGCTCACCACTCACGCTCACCACTCACCAGCCACGCTCACCACTCACGCTCACCACTCACCAGCCACGCTCACCACTCAAGCTCACCACTCACCAGCCACGCTCACCACTCACGCTCACCACTCACCAGCCACGCTCACCACTCAAGCTCACCACTCACCAGCCACGCTCACCACTCACCACTCACACTCACCACTCACGCTCACCACTCACCACTCACCACTCACCAGCCACGCTCACCACTCACGCTCACCACTCACGCTCACCACTCACGCTCACCAGCCACGCTCACCACTCACCAGCCACGCTCACCACTCACGCTCACCACTCACACTCACCACTCACCACTCACACTCACCACTCACGCTCACCAGCCACGCTCACCACTCACCAGCCACGCTCACCACTCACGCTCACCACTCACGCTCACCACTCACGCTCACCACTCACCACTCACCACTCACGCTCACCAGCCACGCTCACCACTCACGCTCACCACTCACGCTCACCACTCACCACTCACACTCACCACTCACGCTCACCAGCCACGCTCACCACTCACCAGCCACGCTCACCAGCCACGCTCACCACTCACGCTCACCACTCACGCTCACCACTCACCACTCACACTCACCACTCACGCTCACCAGCCACGCTCACCACTCACCAGCCACGCTCACCAGCCACGCTCACCACTCACGCTCACCACTCACGCTCACCACTCACACTCACCACTCACGCTCACCAGCCACGCTCACCACTCCACGCTCACCACTCACCACTCACGCTCACCACTCACGCTCACCAGCCACGCTCACCACTCACGCTCACCACTCACGCTCACCACTCACCAGGCACGCTCACCACTCACGCTCACCACTCACACTCACCACTCACCAGCCACGCTCACCACTCACGCTCACCACTCACGCTCACCACTCACACTCACCACTCACCAGGCACGCTCACCACTCACGCTCACCACTCACACTCACCACTCAAGCTCGCCACTCACGCTCGCCACTCATGCTCACCAGCCACGCTCACCACTCACGCTCACCACTCACGCTCACCACTCACGCTCACCACTCACGCTCACCACTCACGCTCACCACTCACGCTCACCACTCACGCTCACCACTCACGCTCACCACTCACCAGGCACGCTCACCACTCACGCTCACCACTCACACTCACCACTCACCAGCCACGCTCACCACTCACGCTCACCACTCACACTCACCACTCAAGCTCGCCACTCACGCTCACCACTCACGCTCACCACTCACGCTCACCACTCACGCTCACCACTCACCAGGCACGCTCACCACTCACGCTCACCACTCACACTCACCACTCACCAGCCACGCTCACCACTCACGCTCACCACTCACGCTCACCACTCACACTCACCACTCACGCTCACCACTCACGCTCACCACTCACCAGCCACGCTCACCACTCACGCTCACCAGCCACGCTCACCACTCACACTCACCACTCACGCTCACCACTCACGCTCACCACTCACGCTCACCAGCCACGCTCACCAGCCACGCTCACCACTCACCAGCCACGCTCACCACTCACGCTCACCAGCCACGCTCGCCAGCCACGCTCGCTCGCTCACTCAATCACTCGCCCACTCACCCGCTCGCTTGCTCGCCCACTCATCCACTCACCCACTCGTTCACCCACTCACTCACCCACCCACTCAACCACCCGCTCACTCAAACACTCAATCGCTCACCCGCTCACTCATTCTCACACTCAATCGCTCAGTCACTCACTCGCTCACCCACTCAATCGCTCGCACTCTCACACTCGCCCACCACTCACCTGCTCGCTCGCCCACCAAACCACTCACCCACTCACCCACTCACCCACCACCCGCTCGCTCACTCACCCACTCTCTCACCCCGCTCA
>NW_027620709.1:0-3000 GCF_964198595.1 Lampetra fluviatilis | reverse complement strand
CTCACCCACCCACCCACCCACCCACCCACTCACCCACCCACCCACCCACTCACCCACCCACCCACCCACTCACCCACCCACCCACCCACTCACTCACCCACCCACCCACCCACCCACCACTCACCCACCCACCCACCCACTCACTCACCCGCAGTGTGAGGCGTCTCCACGGAGCGTGACGAGTCTCCACACCGTACGTGCGCTGACTCACTCACTCACTCACCCACCCACTCACCCACCCACCCACCCACCCACTCACCCACCCACTCACCCACCCACCCACCCACTCACCCACCCACCCACCCACTCACCCGCAGTGTGAGGCGTCTCCACGGAGCGTGGCGAGTCTCCACACCGTACGTGCGCTGACTCACTCACTCACTCACCTACCCACTCACCCACTCACCCACCCACCCACCCACTCACCCACCCACCCACCCACCCACCCACCCACTCACCCACCCACCCACCCACTCACCCACTCACCCACCCACCCACCCACTCACCCACCCACCCACCCACTCACCCACCCACCCACCCACCCACCCACTCACCCACCCACCCACTCACTCACCCGCAGTGTGAGGCGTCTCCACGGAGCGTGACGAGTCTCCACACCGTACGTGCGCTGACTCACTCACTCACTCACCCACCCACCCACTCACCCACCCACTCACCCACCCACCCACTCACCCACTCACCCACCCACCAGCCCACTCACCCACCCACCCACCCACTCACCCACCCACCCACCCCACTCACCCACCCACTCACCCACCCACCCACCCACCCACTCACCCACCCACCCACTCACCCACCCACCCACCCACTCACCCGCAGTGTGAGGCGTCTCCACGGAGTGTGGCGAGTCTCCACACCGTACGTGCGCTGACGTTTCGCTGCCTCTAGGTAGAGCTCGTGACCCTGACGGCAGTAGACCACCTGAGGTGAACGGCACGAGTTACCCCGGGTTACCACCCCGGGTTACCCCGCGTTGCCCAGGGTTACCCCGCGATGCCCAGGGTTACCCGAAACAACATCAACAAACACCACCATCACCAGTGCCACCATCGCCACAACATTACCGTCTACAAATAGTCACCCACCCACCCCACTCACTCACCCACTCACCCACTCATCCACCCACTCACTCACCCACTCACTCACTTACTCACTCACTCATCCACCCACTCACTCACCCACCCACCCACTCATCCACCCACTCACTCACTCACCCACTCACTTACTCACTCACTTACCCACTCACTCACTCACTCACCCACTCACTCACCCACCCACTCACTCACCCACCCACTCACTCACTCACCCACTCATCCAACCACTCACTCACCCACTCACTCACCCACCCACCCACTCACTCACCCACTCATCCACCCACTCACTCACCCACTCACTCACCCACTCACCCACTCATCCACCCACTCACTCACCCACTCACCCACTCATCCACCCACTCACTCACTCACCAACTCACTCACTCACTCACCCACCCACTCACTCACTCACCCACCCACTCACTCACTCACTCACTCACCCACTCACTCACCAACTCACTCGCTCACCCACCCACTCACCCACTCACTCACTCACTCACCCACTCACTCACTCACTACCCACTCACTCACCCACCCACTTACCCACTCACTCACCCACCCACTCACTCACTCACTCACCCACTCACCCACTCACCCACCCACTCACTCACCCACTCACTCATTCACCCACTCACTCACTCACTCACCCACTCACTCACTCACTTACCCACTCACTCACTCACCCACTCACCCACCCACCCACCCACTCACCCACCAATCCACCCACTCACCCACCAATCCACCCACTCACTCACCCACTCACTCACTCACTCACCCACTCACCCACTCACTCACTCACTCACCCACCCACTTCCTCACCCACCCACCCACTCACCCACCAATCTACCCACTCACTCACCCACTCACCCACTCACTCACTCACTCACCCACTCACTCACTCACTCACTCACCCACCACTCACTCACTCACCCACCCACTCACTCACTCACCCACTCACTCACTCACCCACTCACTCACTCACTCACTCACCCACCCACTCACTCACTCACCCACCCACCCACCCACCCACCCACTCACCCACCCCACCCACCCACCCACTCACCCACCCACCCACCCACTCACCCACCCACCCACCCACTCACTTACTCACCCACTCACTCACTCACCTACCCACCCACCCACCCACTCACTCACTCACTCACCCACCCACTCACCCACTCACTCACCCACTCACTCACTCACTCACCCACCCCACTCACCCACTCACCCACTCACTCACTCACTTACCCACTCACTCACCCACCCACTTACCCACTCACTCACTCACTCACCCACCACTCACTCACACACCCACCCACTCACCCACTCACTCACTCACTTACCCACTCACCCACCCACCCACTCACCCACTCACCCACTCACCCATCCACCCACTCACCCACTCACTCACCCACTCACTCACCTACTCACTCACTCACTCACCCACCCACTCACCCACCCACCCACTCACTCACTCACCCACTCACCCACTCACCCACCAATCCACCCACTCAATCACTCACCCACTCACTCACCCACTCACCCACCAATCCACCCACTCACTCACTCACCCACTCACCCACCAATCCACCCACTCACTCACTCACCCACTCACTCACCCACTCACCCACTCACCCACCAATCCACCCACTCACTCACTCACCCACTCACTCACCCACCCACCCACTCACCCACCAATCCACCCACTCACTCATTCACCCACTCACTCACCCACTCACCCACTCACTCACTCACCCACCCACCCACCCACTCACTCACTCACTCACCCACCCACTTCCTCACCCACCCACCCACTCACCCACCAATCCACCCACTCACTCACCCAGTCACTCACCCACTCACCCACCCACTCACTCACTCACCC
>NW_027620708.1:0-24611 GCF_964198595.1 Lampetra fluviatilis | reverse complement strand
GTGTGTGTAGGTGAGTGAGTGTGTGTGTGTGTAGGTGAGTGAGTGTGTGTGTGTGTAGGTGAGTGAGTGTGTGTGTGTGTAGGTGAGTGAGTGTGTGTGTGTGTAGGTGAGTGAGTGTGTGTGTGTGTAGGTGAGTGAGTGTGTGTGTGTAGGTGAGTGAGTGTGTGTGTGTGTAGAGTGAGTGAGTGTGTGTGTGTGTAGGTGAGTGAGTGTGTGTGTGTGTAGGTGAGTGAGTGTGTGTGTGTGTAGGTGAGTGAGTGTGTGTGTGTGTAGGTGAGTGAGTGAGTGTGTGTGTGTGTAGGTGAGTGAGTGTGTGTGTGTGTAGGTGAGTGAGTGTGTGTGTGTGTAGGTGAGTGAGTGTGTGTGTGTGTAGGTGAGTGAGTGTGTGTGTGTGTAGGTGAGTGAGTGTGTGTGTGTGTAGGTGAGTGAGTGTGTGTGTGTGTAGGTGAGTGAGTGTGTGTGTGTGTAGGTGAGTGAGTGTGTGTGTGTGTAGGTGAGTGAGTGTGTGTGTGTGTGTGTAGGTGAGTGAGTGTGTGTGTGTGTAGGTGAGTGAGTGTGTGTGTGTGTAGGTGAGTGAGTGTGTGTGTGTGTAGGTGAGTGAGTGTGTGTGTGTGTAGGTGAGTGAGTGTGTGTGTGTGTAGGTGAGTGAGTGTGTGTGTGTGTAGGTGAGTGAGTGTGTGTGTGTGTAGGTGAGTGAGTGTGTGTGTGTGTAGGTGAGTGAGTGTGTGTGTGTGTAGGTGAGTGAGTGTGTGTGTGTGTAGGTGAGTGAGTGTGTGTGTGTGTGTAGGTGAGTGAGTGTGTGTGTGTGTAGGTGAGTGAGTGTGTGTGTGTGTAGGTGAGTGAGTGTGTGTGTGTGTAGGTGAGTGAGTGTGTGTGTGTGTAGGTGAGTGAGTGTGTGTGTGTGTAGGTGAGTGAGTGTGTGTGTGTGTAGGTGAGTGAGTGTGTGTGTGTGTAGGTGAGTGAGTGTGTGTGTGTGTAGGTGAGTGAGTGTGTGTGTGTGTAGGTGAGTGAGTGTGTGTGTGTGTAGGTGAGTGAGTGTGTGTGTGTGTAGGTGAGTGAGTGTGTGTGTGTAGGTGAGTGAGTGTGTGTGTGTGTAGGTGAGTGAGTGTGTGTGTGTGTAGGTGAGTGAGTGTGTGTGTGTGTAGGTGAGTGAGTGTGTGTTGTGTGTAGGTGAGTGAGTGTGTGTGTGTGTGTAGGTGAGTGAGTGTGTGTGTGTGTAGGTGAGTGAGTGTGTGTGTGTGTAGGTGAGTGAGTGTGTGTGTGTGTAGGTGAGTGAGTGTGTGTGTGTGTAGGTGAGTGAGTGTGTGTGTGTGTAGGTGAGTGAGTGTGTGTGTGTGTAGGTGAGTGAGTGTGTGTGTGTGTAGGTGAGTGAGTGTGTGTGTGTGTAGGTGAGTGAGTGTGTGTGTGTGTAGGTGAGTGAGTGTGTGTGTGTGTAGGTGAGTGAGTGTGTGTGTGTGTGTAGGTGAGTGAGTGTGTGTGTGTGTAGGTGAGTGAGTGTGTGTGTGTGTAGGTGAGTGAGTGTGTGTGTGTGTAGGTGAGTGAGTGTGTGTGTGTGTAGGTGAGTGAGTGTGTGTGTGTGTAGGTGAGTGAGTGTGTGTGTGTGTAGGTGAGTGAGTGTGTGTGTGTGTAGGTGAGTGAGTGTGTGTGTGTGTAGGTGAGTGAGTGTGTGTGTGTGTAGGTGAGTGAGTGTGTGTGTGTGTAGGTGAGTGAGTGTGTGTGTGTGTAGGTGAGTGAGTGTGTGTGTGTGTGTAGGTGTGTGAGTGTGTGTGTGTGTAGGTGAGTGAGTGTGTGTGTGTGTAGGTGAGTGAGTGTGTGTGTGTGTAGGTGAGTGAGTGTGTGTGTGTGTAGGTGAGTGAGTGTGTGTGTGTGTAGGTGAGTGAGTGTGTGTGTGTGTAGGTGAGTGAGTGTGTGTGTGTGTAGGTGAGTGAGTGTGTGTGTGTAGGTGAGTGAGTGTGTGTGTGTGTAGGTGAGTGAGTGTGTGTGTGTGTAGGTGAGTGAGTGTGTGTGTGTAGGTGAGTGAGTGTAGGTGTGTGTGTGTGTAGGTGAGTGTGTGTGTGTGTGTAGGTGAGTGAGTGTGTGTGTGTAGGTGAGTGAGTGTGTGTGTGTGTAGGTGAGTGAGTGTGTGTGTGTAGGTGAGTGTGTGTGTGTAGGTGAGTGAGTGAGTGGTGTGTGTGTGTGTAGGTGAGTGAGTGTGTGTGTGTGTAGGTGAGTGAGGTGAGTGTGTGTGTAGGTGAGTGAGTGTGTGTGTGTAGGTGAGTGTGTGTGTGTAGGTGAGTGTGTGTGTGTAGTGTAGGTGAGAGTGTGTGTGTGTAGGTGAGTGTGTGTGTGTAGGTGAGTGTGTGTGTAGGTGTGAGTGTGTGTGTAGGTGAGAGTGTGTGTGTAGGTGAGAGTGTGTGTGTAGGTGAGTGTGTGTGTAGGTGAGTGTGTGTGTAGTGTGTGTGTAGGTGAGTGTGTGTGTAGTGTGAGTGTGTGTGTAGGTGAGTGTGTGTGTAGGTGAGTGTGTGTGTAGGTGAGTGTGTGTGTAGGTGAGTGTGTGTGTAGGTGAGTGTGTGTGTAGGTGAGTGTGTGTGTAGGTGAGTGTGTGTGTAGGTGAGTGTGTGTGTAGGTGAGTGTGTGTGTAGGTGAGTGTGTGTGTAGGTGAGTGTGTGTGTAGGTGAGTGTGTGTGTAGGTGAGTGTGTGTGTAGGTGAGTGTGTGTGTAGGTGAGTGTGTGTGTAGGTGAGTGTGTGTGTAGGTGAGTGTGTGTGTAGGTGAGTGTGTGTGTAGGTGAGTGTGTGTGTAGGTGAGTTGTGTGTGTAGGTGAGTGTGTGTGTAGGTGAGTGTGTGTGTAGGTGAGTGTGTGTGTAGGTGAGTGTGTGTGTAGGTGAGTGTGTGTGTGTAGGTGAGTGTGTGTGTGTAGGTGAGTGTGTGTGTAGGTGAGTGTGTGTGTAGGTGAGTGTGTGTGTAGGTGAGTGTGTGTGTAGGTGAGTGGTGTGTGTAGGTGAGTGTGTGTGTAGGTGAGTGTGTGTGTAGGTGAGTGTGTGTGTAGGTGAGTGTGTGTGTAGGTGAGTGTGTGTGTAGGTGAGTGTGTGTGTAGGTGAGTGTAGTGTGTAGTGTGTGTGTAGGTGAGTGTGTGTGTAGGTGAGTGTGTGTGTAGGTGAGTGTGTGTGTAGGTGAGTGTGTGTGTAGGTGAGTGTGTGTGTAGGTGAGTGTGTGTGTAGGTGAGTGTGGTGTAGGTGAGTGTGTGTGTAGGTGAGTGTGTGTGTGTAGGTGAGTGTGTGTGTAGGTGAGTGTGTGTGTAGGTGAGTGTGTGTGTAGGTGAGTGTGTGTGTAGAGTGAGTGTGTGTGTAGGTGAGTGTGTGTGTAGGTGAGTGTGTGTGTAGGTGAGTGTGTGTGTAGGTGAGTGTGTGTGTAGGTGAGTGTGTGTGTAGGTGAGTGTGTGTGTAGGTGAGTGTGTGTGTAGGTGAGTGTGTGTGTAGGTGAGTGTGTGTGTAGGTGAGTGTGTGTGTAGGTGAGTGTGTGTGTAGGTGAGTGTGTGTGTAGGTGAGTGTGTGTGTAGGTGAGTGTGTGTGTAGTAGTGAGTGTGTGTGTAGGTGAGTGTGTGTGTAGGTGAGTGTGTGTGTAGGTGAGTGTGTGTGTAGGTGAGTGTGTGTGTAGGTGAGTGTGTGTGTAGGTGAGTGTGTGTGTAGGTGAGTGTGTGTGTAGGTGAGTGTGTGTGTGTTGAGTGTAGTGAGTGTGTGTGTAGGTGAGTGTGTGTGTAGGTGAGTGTGTGTGTAGGTGAGTGTGTGTGTAGGTGAGTGTGTGTGTAGGTGAGTGTGTGTAGGTGAGTGTGTGTGTAGGTGAGTGTTGTGTGTAGGTGAGTGTGTGTGTAGGTGAGTGTGTGTGTAGGTGAGTGTGTGTGTAGGTGAGTGTGTGTGTAGGTGAGTGTGTGTGTAGGTGAGTGTGTGTGTAGGTGAGTGTGTGTGTAGGTGAGTGTGTGTGTAGGTGAGTGTGTGTGTAGGTGAGTGTGTGTGTAGGTGAGTGTGTGTGTAGGTGAGTGTGTGTGTAGGTGAGTGTGTGTGTAGGTGAGTGTGTGTGTAGGTGAGTGTGTGTGTAGGTGAGTGTGTGTGTAGGTGAGTGTGTGTGTAGGTGAGTGTGTGTGTAGGTGAGTGTGTGTGTAGGTGAGTGTGTGTGTGTAGGTGAGTGTGTGTGTAGGTGAGTGTGTGTGTAGGTGAGTGTGTGTGTAGGTGAGTGTGTGTGTAGGTGAGTGTGTGTAGTAGTGTGTGTAGGTGAGTGTGTGTGTAGGTGAGTGTGTGTGTAGGTGAGTGTGTGTGTAGGTGAGTGTGTGTGTAGGTGAGTGTGTGTGTAGGTGAGTGTGTGTGTAGGTGAGTGTGTGTGTAGGTGATGTGTGTGTGTAGGTGAGTGTGTGTGTAGGTGAGTGTGTGTGTAGGTGAGTGTGTGTGAGAGTGTGTGTAGGTGAGTGTGTGTGTAGGTGAGTGTGTGTGTAGGTGAGTGTGTGTGTAGGTGAGTGTGTGTGTAGGTGAGTGTGTGTGTAGGTGAGTGTGTGTGTAGGTGAGTGTGTGTGTGTAGTGAGTGTGTGTGTAGGTGAGTGTGTGTGTAGGTGAGTGTGTGTGTAGTGAGTGTGTGTGTAGGTGAGTGTGTGTGTAGGTGAGTGTGTGTGTAGGTGAGTGTGTGTGTAGGTGAGTGTGTGTGTAGTGAGTGTGTGTGTAGGTGAGTGTGTGTGTAGGTGAGTGTGTGTGTAGGTGAGTGTGTGTGTAGGTGAGTGTGTGTGTAGGTGAGTGTGTGTGTAGGTGAGTGTGTGTGTAGGTGAGTGTGTGTGTAGGTGAGTGTGTGTGTAGGTGAGTGTGTGTGTAGGTGAGTGTGTGTGTAGGTGAGTGTGTGTGTAGGTGAGTGTGTGTGTAGGTGAGTGTGTGTGTAGGTGAGTGTGTGTGTAGGTGAGTGTGTGTGTAGGTGAGTGTGTGTGTAGGTGAGTGTGTGTGTAGGTGAGTGTGTGTGTAGGTGAGTGTGTGTGTAGGTGAGTGTGTGTGTAGGTGAGTGTGTGTGTAGGTGAGTGTGTGTGTAGGTGAGTGTGTGTGTAGGTGAGTGTGTGTGTAGGTGAGTGTGTGTGTAGGTGAGTGTGTGTGTAGGTGAGTGTGTGGTTCTTGCCTTTCATGTACCGTGTCGCCCTTTCACAGCTGCTACTCGCTAACAGCACTTGTCTCAACATGCTGTGTAGGCTATCTGGGGGATCTTTGTCTTTGTGGGGAACGGTGGCGCATTGGGTTACTAGGGAGCTGCACTCCCGCTCACGACCAACATCAGTGGCGAATATCTGAACGGTTGCTGTGCCTTACCTAGGTCGACTCAGCCTGCAATAAATGCTAGCGCTCGCCCCAACCAGTCCTGTTGGAGGTGTTGCTTGTAGTTTGCCTGTCGTGAGGAGTGGTGGCGCAGCGGTTAGCGCGCCGCGATCGCAAGTTCGACTTCGCGGTCCCATCATTCCTCTTCCGTCGGAGCGCTCCACAGACTCGCGGGTCGTCGCCGATTGTTGCTGACCGTCAGGCCGTCGTTATTTTTTCCCGGTGCCTTCGGGCGTCGATGGCCTCGATGAAAGAAATAGCTGGAATTTTAAAAATGAATATTATAATTAATGATGAGCATTGTGTGTGTGTGTGTAGTAAACAAAGAATCGTTCTGGATCAGAGGCGCGCGGCTCTTTGATTTACTAACGAGCAGTGCGGGCATGTGGAAATGTTGAGTTCTCTGCCTTATCCGAAGTTTCAATAAAACTGACTCTCATTTTTAATTTGGTTGCTGACCCGTTAAAACCTAGGGCCCTAGGTTCAAGATGTGGCCGAGGCTATCTTGGGGAGTATGTTCTTAGGTTTTTTTCGGTAAAGTCACGTAGGTGAAAAATTCAAATTAATAAAAGTAAAAAAAATCACGACGTTTCGGAGGCAACACAAGCTTCCGTCTTCAGGTGGAACCGTCACAGCAGGATTGCTGTATCAAGTGAAAGAAATTCCAAGAAAACAGTCCTTGTATATATACTGGTTGAGGGTGGGAGGAGACAAGGTAGGCCCTGAATATTGTTATTGTGAGGTTCATGATGGCGATGTCGTAGACGCTGAGCCAGTCCCCCTGACAATCTGCGTTCGAGACCTGATGCTGGGTGCGTCATCGTGTCTCCATGTCGATGAGGTCCCTAATGGCTGTGTCGGATATACACAGAGAGTCAGCTCCACTGAGAAGCTAGGTTCAAGATCTCGAGTTGAACGAGAATGTGCGTGTCTCTCTCTCTCTCTCAATCTGATAGAGAGAGAGGTCCCTAATGGCTGTGTCGGATACACATAGAGTCAGCTCCACTGAGAAGCTAGGTTCAAGATCTCGAGTTGAACGAGAGTGTGCGTGTCTCTCTCTCTCAGAAAAAGATGCTGGAAGGTGACACTGACGGCTGCTCTGTGCTGCTTCCAGTGTTCAGGGGCCTGCTCAAGGCGCGGCTCCGGCTGGAGCACGCGTACCACACACATGTCGGTGATGTGTAGCGCGTCTTCTTCGAACGCTGGGGAGCCGGACAAGCCCCTCTCTGTAGCAGCGTGGACGGCACCCTCGTGGTGTTCACCTTCTGAAGCGCTCGCTCGTCACCGTGGCGTGCGCGATGACCACCACCACCACCACGTGGCTTTTCTTTCGTGTTGTGCGCGGTGCTTTTAGCGCCACAGCGCGTAGATTTGTAGCGTTTATTTGCATTTGTTTGCTGGTGACTTTGTGTATTTTTTCATATCGAAATCGCCTCCATTGCTTTTGCTGCTGGCGGCAATAAAAGTTGTTTAAAAGTAAAAAGTCTCTCTCAATCTGATAGAGAGAGAGGTCCCTAATGGCTGTGTCGGATCTACAATTAGCCAGCTCCAAGTCCCATCCACTTGGATGATTCTTCCATTCTCTTGGTTCCGATCTCAGAATTCTTTGCCGCGATATGCAAGTTGCACGCATGGCTAAATCCCTGTGCAAGGGCGGGGGGGGGGGTAGAGGGGGGTGGAGAGGGTGGAGGGGGGTCAGGGGGGGTGTTCGGATGTGGGGGGAGGGGGGGAGCGGTGGCGCAGCAGTTACGTCCACCGCGCGACTAAAACGTACCGAGACGAGTTCGTATCGCCCCGCTCACGGCTCTGCACTTGGTGACGTTGATTCCGAACCAGTCCTGCGCCTCCGCTAGGTCGACTCGGCCTCAAATGATTACCCGGTGCTGGCGTGCAACATCAGTCGTCCACTGGGTGAGACAAAGGCGGTCGGGCGTCGCTCTGACCTCACCCACTCCACCACTTGCGTGTGCCCTGTTGCCCGCGTGTTCGCTGAGAGCACTTGCCCCAACAGCCTGCTGACGGCTAACCCGGGGGACCTTTGTCTTTGTGTTCATTCACCCAACAGACTTCATCACCCGGCGCTGTCTGCTTCGCGGTAATTAATGCAGAATACAAATCGCCGCTGTTTGCGTGCGTGGATATATTTTTAGATTTTGCTCACTCTTGCATTGCTGCTGTCTGCCTCGTTAAATAATTACGTGGCCAGCCACTTTACTGACGGGCGCGCGCGTGTGTGTATGTGTGCGCGTGTGTGTGTGCGCGCGTGTTTGTGTGCGCGTGTTTGTGTGTGTGCATTTGTGTGTGTGTGCGTGCGTGTGTGCCTCAACTCTCCCTTTATATCTATTTATATTTGGGTCATCCGTGTATTTATCCTGTCCTCCAGAGACCCTGGTAGCCATCTGTCTAACGTGAGCTCTGAGCGCGCACGTCGAATGAATGCGCACGCGGTAACGTGGGCGCAGCCACGATTACAAACGTCTAATGGACACCCCCCCCCCCCCCCACTATGAAATTAATTCGTACATTTCTATCAAAGATCAAAGATCCCCCATATAGCCTGAACAGTCTGTAGGAGCAAGTGCTGTTAGCGAGCACCTATGAAGGCCGGAACGGCACACGAGAGGGTGGGTGGCCAGCACCACGCCCGACCGCCTTTGTCTCCCTAGTGGCAATGTTTACACACCTCACCAGGTACTCATTTGAGGCTGAGTCGACCTAGGGGAGGCCCGGGACCGGTTCAGATAATCGTCACTGGTGTTGGCCGTGAGCGGGAATCGAACTCGTGTCGCCGGGTTCGTAGCGCAGCGTAGCGCTAACTGCGACACCACCGCTCCCCACACACACACACACACCGCGTGTGCTTTTATGTTCATCGTGCGACGTAAGAAATATTAATTTTACAACAGCAACTACAAATGTGGGCCGCGTTATGTGATCGGTTTGCGGATTTTATTTTGTGTTCGGCGAACCCTCCGCCACCCGACACGGCGCGACGTCGGATTGTCACGTGGCTGCCTGCACGAGTGTTGGCAGAGTTGCTGCTGCTGTTGTTGTTGATGCTGCTGTTGTTGTTGATGCTGCTGTTGTTGTTGTTGTTGATGCTGCTGTTGTTGTTGATGCTGCTGTTGTTGTTGATGCTGCTGTTGTTGTTGTTGTTGATGCTGCTGTTGTTGTTGTTGTTGATGCTGCTGCTGTTGTTGATGCTGCTGCTGTTGATGCTGCTGCTGTTGTTGTTGATGCTGCTGTTGTTGTTGTTGATGCTGCTGTTGTTGATGCTGCTGTTGTTGTTGTTGTTGATGCTGCTGTTGTTGTTGTTGTTGTTGATGCTGCTGTTGTTGTTGATGCTGTTGTTGTTGTTGATGCTGCTGTTGTTGATGCTGCTGTTGCTGCTGCTGCTGCTGTTGTTGATGCTGCTGTTGTTGTTGTTGTTGATGCTGCTGTTGTTGTTGTTGTTGTTGATGCTGTTGTTGTTGATGCTGCTGTTGTTGTTGTTGTTGATGCTGTTGTTGTTGATGCTGCTGCTGCTGTTGTTGATGCTGCTGTTGTTGTTGATGCTGTTGTTGTTGTTGATGCTGCTGTTGTTGTTGATGCTGCTGCTGTTGTTGTTGATGCTGCTGCTGTTGTTGTTGATGCTGCTGTTGTTGTTGTTGATGCTGCTGCTGTTGTTGATGCTGCTGTTGTTGTTGTTGATGCTGCTGTTGTTGATGCTGCTGTTGTTGTTGATGCTGTTGTTGTTGTTGATGCTGCTGTTGTTGATGCTGCTGTTGCTGCTGCTGCTGCTGTTGTTGATGCTGCTGTTGTTGTTGTTGTTGATGCTGCTGTTGTTGTTGTTGTTGATGCTGTTGTTGTTGATGCTGCTGTTGTTGTTGTTGTTGATGCTGTTGTTGTTGATGCTGCTGCTGCTGTTGTTGATGCTGCTGTTGTTGTTGATGCTGTTGTTGTTGTTGATGCTGCTGTTGTTGTTGATGCTGCTGCTGTTGTTGTTGATGCTGCTGCTGTTGTTGTTGATGCTGCTGTTATTGTTGATGCTGCTGTTGTTGTTGATGCTGCTGTTGTTGTTGATGCTGCTGTTGTTGTTGTTAGACATCCAGCCATGAAAATGTCGTTTTAAGAAAGACCATTGCCTTCTTCTTGGTTCTTTCGGTAAAGTCACGTAGAATGGAAATAATAAAATAATAAAAATAAAAAAATCATTAAATAATTCTCACGACGTTTCGGCCACAACGCAAGCAGCCGTCCTCAGGTGGAGAGCAGGTCTGTCGAGTAGACAGAGTCTGAAAGGACTCTGTCTGAAAAGACTCTGTCTACTCGACAGACCTGTTCTCCACCTGAGGACGGCTGCTTGCGTTGTGGCCGAAACGTCGTGAGAATTATTTTATTATGTTTTAATTGTATTATTTTATTATTTCCATTCTACGTAACTTTACCGAAAGAACCAAGAAGATGAATCCCTGCAGTCACGAAAGCTTTAAATCGAGACCATTGCATTGTTTCATAACATCGATTCATTCATCCGATGTCGTTTTATAGTCACGGCGAGCTCAGCTGGGCTCTCTCTAGCGGAGGTTTGAAAGCGGTCGCACGAAAAAAAATCTAGTTATTTAGATGGCAAGGGGCAGTGTGTAGGGGACGAGGAATGAGTGACCGTAACAGAGGACCCGTGGGGGTCACGGCAGGGCTGGAAGGAGGGAGGGGGCGGAGTGGAGGGGCGAGGGGAGGAGGAGGGGAATGGGGGATAGAAAAGAGGTGAGGCTTAGAAAGAGGAACGGAAAGAGGTTAAGGAGGGGGAGTGCTGAATGTACAGGGGCAGTGTTGAGTCTATGGGCAGTGTTGAGTCTATGGTGCAGTGTTGAGTCTATGGGCAGTGTTGAGTCTATGGGCAGTGTTGAGTCTATGGTGCAGTGTTGAGTCTATGGGCAGTGTTGAGTCTATGGGCAGTGTTGAGTCTATGGGCAGTGTTGAGTCTATGGGCAGTGTTGAGTCTATGGGCAGTGTTGAGGCTATGGGCAGTGTTGAGTCTATGGTGCAGTGTTGAGTCTATGGGCAGTGTTGAGTCTATGGGCAGTGTTGAGTCTATGGGCAGTGTTGAGTCTACGGGCAGTGTTGAGTCTATGGGCAGTGTTGAGTCTATGGGCAGTGTTGAGTCTATGGGCAGTGTTGAGTCTATGGGCAGTGTTGAGGCTATGGGCAGTGTTGAGTCTATGGGCAGTGTTGAGTCTATGGGCAGTGCTGAGTCTATGGGCAGTGTTGAGTCTATGGGCAGTGTTGAGTCTATGGTGCAGTGTTGAGTCTATGGGCAGTGTTGAGTCTATGGGCAGTGCTGAGTCTATGGGCAGTGCTGATGCGATGGGCAGTGCTGAGTCTATGGGCAGTGCTGAGGCTATGGGCAGTGATGAGTCTATGGGCAGTGCTGAGTCTATGGGCAGTGCTGAGTCTATGGGCAGTGTTGAGTCTATGGGGCAGTGTTGAGTCTATGGGCAGTGTTGATTCTATGGGGCAGTGTTGAGTCTATGGGCAGTGTTGAGTCTATGGGCAGTGTTGAGTCTATGGGCAGTGTTGAGTCTATGGGCAGTGTTGAGTCTATGGGCAGTGTTGAGTCTATGGGCAGTGTTGAGGCTATGGGCAGTGATGAGTCTATGGGCAGTGTTGAGTCTATGGGCAGTGCTGAGTCTATGGGCAGTGTTGAGTCTATGGGCAGTGTTGAGTCTATGGGCAATGTTGAGTCTATGGGCAGTGTTGAGTTTATGGGGAGTGTTGAGTCTATGGGCATTGTTGAGTCTATGGGCAGTGTTGAGTTTATGGGCAGTGTTGAGTCTATGGGCATTGTTGAGTCTATGGGCAGTGTTGAGTCTATGGGTAGTGTTGAGTCTATGGGCAGTGTTGAGTTTATGGGGAGTGTTGAGTCTACGGGCAGTGTTGAGTTTATGGGGAGTGTTGAGTCTACGGGCAGTGTTGAGTCTATGGGCAGTGTTGAGTCTATAGGCAGTGTTGAGTCTACGGGCAGTGTTGAGTCTACGGGCAGTGTTGAGTCTATGGGCAGTGTTGAGTTTATGGGCAGTGTTGAGTCTATGGGCAATGTTGAGTCTATGGGCAGTGTTGAGTTTATGGGGAGTGTTGAGTCTACGGGCAGTGTTGAGTCTATGGGCAGTGTTGAGTCTATGGGCAGTGTTGAGTTTATGGGGAGTGTTGAGTCTATGGGCAGTGTTGAGTTTATGGGGAGTGTTGAGTCTACGGGCAGTGTTGAGTCTATGGGCAGTGTTGAGTCTATGGGCAGTGTTGAGTCTACGGGCAGTGTTGAGTTTATGGGGAGTGTTGAGTCTACGGGCAGTGTTGAGTCTGTGGGCAGTGTTGAGTCTATGGGCAGTGTTGAGTCTATGGGCAGTGTTGAGTCTATGGGCAATGTTGAGTCTATGGGCAGTGTTGAGTCTATGGGCAGTGTTGAGTCTATGGGCAGTGTTGAGTCTATGGGCAGTGTTGAGTCTATGGGCAGTGTTGAGTCTATGGGCAGTGCTGAGTCTATGGGCAGTGTTGAGTCTATGGGCAGTGTTGAGTCTATGGGCAGTGTTGAGTCTATGGGCAGTGTTGAGTCTACGGGCAGTGTTGAGTCTATGGGCAGTGTTGAGTCTACGGGCAGTGTTGAGTCTATGGGCAGTGTTGAGTCTATGGGCAGTGTTGAGTCTACGGGCAGTGTTGAGTCTACGGGCAGTGTTGAGTCTATGGGCAGTGCTGAGTCTATGGTCAGTGCTAAGTCTATGGGCAGTGTTGAGTCTATGGGCAGTGCTGAGTCTATGGGCAGTGTTGAGTCTATGGGCAGTGCTGAGTCTATGGGCAGTGTTGAGTCTATGGACAGTGTTGAGTCTATGGGCAGTGTTGAGTCTATGGGTAGTGTTGAGTCTATGGGTAGTGTTGAGTCTATGGGTGGCAGTGTTGAGTCTATGGGCAGTGTTGAGTCTATGGGTAGTGTTGAGTCTATGGGTAGTGTTGAGTCTATGGGTGGCAGTGTTGAGTCTATGGGCAGTGTTGAGTCTATGGGCAGTGTTGAGTCCATGGTGCAGTGTTGAATCTGTGGGCAGTGTTGAGTCTATGGTGCAGTGTTGAGTCTGTGGGCAGTGTTGAGTCTATGGGTGGCAGTGTTGAGTCTATGGGCAGTGTTGAGTCTATGGGCAGTGTTGAGTCTATGGGTGGCAGTGTTGAGTCTATGGGCAGTGTTGAGTCTATGGGCAGTGTTGAGTCCATGGTGCAGTGTTGAATCTGTGGGCAGTGTTGAGTCTATGGTGCAGTGTTGAGTCTGTGGGCAGTGTTGAGTCTATGGGTGGCAGTGTTGAGTCTATGGGCAGTGTTGAGTCTATGGGCAGTGCTGAGTCTATGGGCAGTGCTGAGTCTATGGGCAGTGCTGAGTCTATGGGCAGTGTTGAGTCTATGGGGCAGTGTTGAGTCTATGGTCAGTGTTGAGTCTATGGGCAGTGTTGAGGCTATGGGCAGTGCTGAGTCTATGGGCAGTGCTGAGGCTATGGGCAGTGCTGAGTCTATGGGCAGTGCTGAGTCTATGGGCAGTGCTGAGTCTATGGGCAGTGTTGAGTCTATGGGGCAGTGTTGAGTCTATATTCAGTGTTGAGTCTATGGGCAGTGTTGAGTCTATGGGCAGTGTTGAGTCTATGGGGCAGTGTTGAGTCTATGGGCAGTGTTGAGTCTATGGGCAGTGTTGAGTCTATGGGCAGTGTTGAGTCTATGGGCAGTGTTGAGTCTATGGGCAGTGTTGAGTCTATGGGCAGTGTTGAGGCTATGGGCAGTGATGAGTCTATGGGCAGTGTTGAGTCTATGGGCAGTGCTGAGTCTATGGGCAGTGTTGAGTCTATGGGCAGTGCTGAGTCTATGGGCAGTGTTCAGGCTATGGGCAGTGTTGAGTCTATGGGCAGTGTTGAGTCTATGGTCAGCGCTGAGGCTATGGTCAGTGTTGAGTCTATGGTCAGTGTTGAGTCTATGGACAGTGTTGAGTCTATGGGCATTGTTGAGTCTGTGGGCAGTGTTGAGTCTATGGTGCAGTGTTGAGTCTATGGGCAGTGTTGAGTCTATGGGAGGCAGTGTTGAGTCTATGGGCAGTGTTGAGTCTATGGGCAGTGTTGAGTCTATGGGTAGTGTTGAGTCTATGGTGCAGTGTTGAGTCTGTGGGCAGTGTTGAGTCTGTGGGCAGTGTTGAGTCTATGGGTGGCAGTGTTGAGTCTATGGGTGGCAGTGTTGCTCAATGTCCACGGAAAGTTGATTGCGGTGGAGATTGGGCACGATGATCATATCGCTGCAGCTGTTAGCACCACTGATAATGACACTGCTGGTTAGAATGATGATGCTGCTGCTGATGATGATCATGCTGCTGCTGATGATGATGATGCTTATGCTGATGCTTAGGTAAGTTGTTGAACTTCTTTCGCACCGTTCGTAACCAACCGTGCCAATCGTAGGTGCGGTGGAAGGACAACACATATGAGGATGCCAATTCTGCTTGACGAACATGACAATGCTGCTTCTGCTGCTGATATCGAATAATGATGCATCAATCCTGCTGCCCATGCTGCTCCTGTTGCTGCTGCTCCTGTTGCTGCTGCTCCTGTTGCTGCTGCTGCTGCTCCTGTTGCTGCTGCTGCTGTTGCTGCTGCTACTGTTGCTGTTGCTGCTGCTACTGTTGCTGCTGCTACTGTTGCTGTTGCTGCTGCTGCTGTTGCTGCTGCTACTGTTGCTGTTGCTGCTGCTGCTGTTGCTGCTGCTACTGTTGCTGTTGCTGCTGCTACTGTTGCTGCTGCTACTGTTGCTGCTGCTCCTGTTGCTGCTGCTGCTGTTGCTGCTGCTACTGTTGCTGCTGCTACTGTTGCTGCTGCTCCTGTTGCTGCTGCTGCTGCTCCTGTTGCTGCTGCTGCTGCCCCCGCGTATCTTGGGGGGGGGGACAGGTGGCATTTTCGAGACTCTGGATGGAGGTCCGGCGAGTGCGGAGGAGATGGCGTTCAAATTCGCCGTCAACTCCATCAACCGCAACCGCACGCTGCTGCCAAACACGACTCTCACCTACGACATCCAGCGCATCAACATCTACGACAGCTTCGAGGCCTCGCGCAAAGGTGCCCCCCACACAGACCGTCTTTGTCTCCCCTCCAACAGCTAGCTACCCAGACCGTCTTTGTCTCACTCCCCACCCCTCTAGCTACCCAGACCGTCTTTGTCTCACTCCCCACCCCTCTAGCTACCCAGACCGTCTTTGTCTCACTCCCCACCCCTCTAGCTACCCAGACCGTCTTTGTCTCACTCCTCACCCCTCTAGCTACCCAGACCGTCTTTGTCTCACTCCCCACCCCTCTAGCCACCCAGACCGTCTTTGTCTCACTCCCCACCCCTCTAGCTACCCAGACCGTCTTTGTCTCACTCCCCACCCCTCTAGCCACCCAGACCGTCTTTGTCTCACTCCTCACCCCTCTAGCTACCCAGACCGTCTTTGTCTCACTCCTCACCCCTCTAGCTACCCAGACCGTCTTTGTCTCACTCCTCACCCCTCTAGCTACCCAGACCGTCTTTGTCTCACTCCTCACCCCTCTAGCTACCCAGACCGTCTTTGTCTCACTCCTCACCCCTCTAGCTACCCAGACCGTCTTTGTCTCACTCCTCACCCCTCTAGCTACCCAGACCGTCTTTGTCTCACTCCCCCCCCTTCTAGCTACCCAGACCGTCTTTGTCTCACTCCTCACCCCTCTAGCTACCCAGACCGTCTTTGTCTCACTCCTCACCCCTCTAGCTACCCAGACCGTCTTTGTCTCACTCCTCACCCCTCTAGCCACCCAGACCGTCTTTGTCTCACTCCCTACCCCTCTAGCTACCCAGACCGTCTTTGTCTCACTCCCCACCCCTCTAGCTACCCAGACCGTCTTTGTCTCACTCCCCACCCCGCTAGCTAACCAGACCGTCTTTGTCTCACTCCCCACCCCTCTAGCCACCCAGACCGTCTTTGTCTCACTCCCCACCCCTCTAGCCACCCAGACCGTCTTTGTCTCACTCCCCACCCCGCTAGCTAACCAGACCGTCTTTGTCTCACTCCCTACCCCGCTAGCTAACCAGACCGTCTTTGTCTCACTCCCCACCCCTCTAGCTAACCAGACCGTCTTTGTCTCACTCCCCACCCCTCTAGCCACCCAGACCGTCTTTGTCTCACTCCCCACCCCTCTAGCTACCCAGACCGTCTTTGTCTCACTCCCCACCCCTCTAGCCACCCAGACCGTCTTTGTCTCACTCCCTACCCCGCTAGCTAACCAGACCGTCTTTGTCTCACTCCCCACTCCTCTAGCCACCCAGACCGTCTTTGTCTCACTCCCCACCCCTCTAGCTACCCAGACCGTCTTTGTCTCACTCCCCACCCCTCTAACTAACCAGACCGTCTTTGTCTCACTCCCCACCCCTCTAACTAACCAGACCGTCTTTGTCTCACTCCCCACCCCTCTAGCCACCCAGACCGTCTTTGTCTCACTCCCCACCCCTCTAGCTACCCAGACCGTCTTTGTCTCCCTCCCCACCCCTCTAGCTACCCAGACCGTCTTTGTCTCCCTCCCCACCCCTCTAGCTACCCAGACCGTCTTTGTCTAACTCCCCACCCCTCCTCCCCCCCCCTCTCTATCCATCTCTATGGGTCCACACATTTGAAGGTGTCGCCGTGAATCTCTAACGGGTCGCTATGGATGTCTGCGAGTCTCCACCACGTGATCCATCGTGTCGACGGCTCTCTCTGTGTGTCTCTCTCTGTGTCTCTCTCTGTGTCTCTCTCTGTGTGTCTCTCTCTCTCGGTCTCTCTCTCTGTGTCTCTCTCTCTCTGTGTGTCTCTCTCTCTGTGTCTCTCTCTGTGTCTCTCTCTCTGTGTCTCTCTCTCTGTGTGTCTCTCTGTGTCTCTCTCTGTGTCTCTCTCTCTCTCTGTGTGTCTCTCTCTCTATGCCCCTGTGAGCGTTCACCACGAGGCCAACACATCTGTGGCGTGTGCCTTTGGCGTTCCATCCCACGAAGGAGACGGCCGTGCAGCGTCGGCCTCTGCTGCCGTGATGCTGTGGATGGTTCCATCGGTGGTAGGGTGAGCGGGTGGGTGAGTAGGGTGGGTGAGTTGGGGTGAGTAGGGTGGGTGAGTTGGGGTGAGTAGGGTGGGTGAGTTGTGGTGAGTAGGGTGGGTGTGTTGGGGTGAGCGGGTGGGTGAGTAGGGTGGTGAGTTGTGGTGAGTAGAGTAGGTGAGTTGTGGTGAGTAGGGTGGGTAAGTTGTGGTGAGTAGGGTGGGTGTGTTGGGGTGAGCGGGTGGGTGAGTATGGTGGTGAGTTGTGGTGAGTAGGGTGGGTGAGTTGGGGTGAGTAGAGTAGGTGAGTTGTGGTGAGTACGGTGGGTGAGTTGGGGTGAGTAGGGTGGGTGAGTTGGGGTGAGCGGGTGGGTGAGTAGGGTGGTGAGTTGTGGTGAGTAGGGTGGGTGAGTTGGGGTGAGTAGAGTAGGTGAGTTGTGGTGAGTAGGGTGGGTGAGTTGGGGTGAGTAGGGTGGGTGTGTTGGGGTGAGCGGGTGGGTGAGTAGGGTGGTGAGTTGTGGTGAGTAGGGTGGGTGAGTTTGGGTGAGTAGAGTAGGTGAGTTGTGGTGAGTAGGGTGGGTGAGTTGGGGTGAGTAGGGTGGGTGTGTTGGGGTGAGCGGGTGGGTGAGTAGGGTGGTGAGTTGTGGTGAGTAGGGTGGGTGAGTTTGGGTGAGTAGAGTAGGTGAGTTGTGGTGAGTAGGGTGGGTGAGTTGGGGTGAGTAGGGTGGGTGAGTTGTGGTGAGTAGGGTGGGTGAGTTGTGGTGAGTAGGGTGGGTGAGTTGGGGTGAGTAGGGTGGGTGAGTTGGGGTGAGTAGGGTGGGTGAGTTGGGGTGAGTAGGGTGGGTGAGTTGGGGTGAGGAAGATGAGCCTCACCACCTCTACATAACAAAAAGGCTCAGTCCAATTTACACGCACCTTTACATCAGCCTCACCTTAACAACTCTTTTCAACCAGTCTACACAACAAAGGCTCATTCCTAACAGCGTGTTTTAGCAGCACCGAACCTCACAATATTAATATCCAGGGCCTACCTTGGCTCCCCCCACCCTCAACCAGTATATATACAAATACTGTGTTCTTGGAATTTCTCTCACTTGATACAGCTATCGTGCTGTGACGGTTCCACCTGAAGACGGAGGCTTGTGTTGCCTCCGAAACGTCGCGATTTTTATTTTATTTTTAATAATTTAACACATTTTTACCTACGTGACTTTACCGAAAAAAAACCTAAGAATATGAATCCTCGCAGTTACGAAAGCTTCAAATCTAGAATGAGCGAGTGCGTTGATGCGAATCGCGCCGTCGCCCTGCAAGGGGTCATTCCGGGTCCGTGTAACAGTAGAAGACGTTTCGAGCAATGGTCCTTCTCCATTGCACTTGTTATCAAGTTCAAAGAATGGGGCCGCTTGGCCTGAAACGTCGCCTCTTACGTAAGAGCTACCCCCCCCCCCTTTCAATGCCACAGTGTTATTGGCGAATGTGTTGAGTAGTAGTGTTGGTGTTTTGTGCGTGAGCACCTAACACCAACAATTGGTTGACTTCCTGAGATGTCTGGCAGATGTTAACCCACTGATGCTGCCCGCTGTACCATCCAACACTCTGCATGCGTCTTCTTGGTTCTTTCGGTAAAGTCACGTAGAAGAGAAATAAAAATTAAATAAAAAAATAAAACATAATATTTTTTATTTTTTATTTTATTATTTCCCTTCTACGTGACTTTACCGAAAGAACCAAGAAGATGAATCCCTGCAGTCACGAAAGCTTTAAGTCGAAACTCTACATGCGCTTTAGCCGCGAGCTTCGCTCCTCTGCCCTCCGCTGTCGTTGGAGGGCGACACGGAATCAGAATCTTCACTACAACTGGAGGAATCCGAAAAGCTATAAAGCTTTTTTTGTCACCTCCGACTGCCCAGCAGCAGCGTCCCTCCACGATCCGCCTCCCCCACAGAGGCCGATCTTGACACCGCTGGTGCCGGTCATCGGCAAATCGTCCACTCAGCTCTTCAATTCTCAGCCCCATATCTTATCTCACCTTGCCATGGCCAGTAAGCCTCCCCTATCCCAGCCAACCACAAGTTCCTCGGGTACGTGATGCCTGGGCACGCCTGGCTGCTACATGACCCAGCAAACAAAACGCGTGCTTTTAACAGCGGGGCTCAGCGGTGTCGCTCCATCACCGAATTGCTTCAAAAGCGGGGACGAGTGTTCTTGGAAGTGGGTTTCGCGACACGTGTGGAATATTGTTCCCACGTGGAGATGCAGAGAGACACAGACAGAGACCCAGCGGGATGCGTAGAGACTAGGGACCGCACAGTGAACCCACTGCGGTCTGCACAACTTCGACGGCGGAGTAAGAGCGACAGGACGTGACCTCTTCTTGGTTCTTTCGGTAAAGTCACGTAGAAGGGAAGTAATAAAATAATAAAAATAAAACATAATAAACAATTCTCACAACGTTTCTCTCTGTCTCTCTCTCTCTCTGTGTCTCTCTCTATGTCTCTGTGTCTCTCTATGTGTCTCACTGTCACTATGTGTCTCTCTCTCTCTCTCTGTGTCTCTCTCTGTCTCTGTGTCTCTCGGTGTCTCTCTTTCTGTCTCTCTGTGTCTCTCTGTCTCTCTGTGTCTCTCTGTCTCTCTCTGTATCTCACTGTCACTCTGTGTATCTCTCTCTGTGTCTCTCTGTCTCTCGCTGTGTCTCTCTTTCTCTGTCTTTGTCTCTCTATGTGTCTTTCTCTCTGTGTGTCTCTCTTTGTGTCTCTCTGCTGAAGCCCTCTCGTCGTGACCACCAGCAGCAGCAGCAGGAGACCACGACATTGGCATCTTTAGCTCCTAATACACTTTGACATACCCTAGAATGAGAATAGTCTATGGGCAATGTTAATTTATGGGCAATGATAATCTATGGGCAATGTTAATCTATGGGCAATGGTAATCTCTGTACAATGGTAATCTATGGGCAATGTTAATTTTACGGGAATGATAATCTATGGGCAATGTTAATCTATGGGCAATGTTAATCTATGGGCAATGTTAATCGATGGGCAATGTTAATCTATGGGCAATGTTAATCTATGGGCAATGTTAATCTATGGGCAATGGTAATCTTTGTGCAATGGTAATCTATGGGCAATGTTAATTTTACGGGAATGATAATCTATGGGCAATGTTAATCGATGGGCAATGTTAATCGATGGGCAATGTTAATCTATGGGCAATGTTAATCTATGGGCAATGGTAATCTATGGGCAATGTTAATCGATGGGCAATGTTAATCTATGGGCAATGTTAATCTATGGGCAATGGTAATCTTTGTGCAATGGTAATCTATGGGCAATGTTAATTTTACAGGCAATGATAATCTATGGGCAATGTTAATCTATGGGCAATGTTAGTCTATGGGCAATGATAATCTATGGGCAATGTTAATCTATGGGCAATGTTAATCTATGGGCAATGCTAATCTATGGGCAATGTTAATCTATGGGCAATGCTAATATATGGGCAATGTTAATCTATGGGCAATGTTAATCTATGGGCAATGTTAATCTATGGGCAATGTTAATATATGGGCAATGTTAATATATGGGAAATGTTAATCTATGGGCAATGCTAATATATGAGCAATGTTAGCTTATGGGCAATGATACTCTATGGGCAATGTTAATCTATGGGCAATGTTAATCTATGGGTCTATGGGCCACAATGTAAGACCCACTGTCTCTCTGCTGAGGCCCTCTCGCCGTGGCTTTGCAGATTTCGACATCGGCCGTTAATCTCCTGAGGACGATTGCCGTCGTGCCCCGGAATAGATTCGAATGTAGGATCGTCACTGGATAGGCATTAGCCTGTGTTTCCAGTTGTAGTGCCTTACGCCGACGATCCTGACTCTAAAATAGTTGCACGTAGCGGAAGATGATGATGATGGTGATGATGATGATGACGCAGGCAGTGATGAGAAAGGAAACTGGCACTCTTTGGACAACCACAGGGAAATTAAAAGTGAGTGTGGATGTTGTTGTTCTTGATCGGAAAATGTGGAAAGAACTGGGTAGAGAGGAAGGCTTAAGAGAGCATGGCTTGATGACGACATCGTAAGAGATTTGTGTCCGGTGAAGATGTGGCCACTCACTTGAGTATGTTGGCACTACAAGGCAGAGGAAAGTCGAAACAGATGATTAAATGTGCAGCAGTGGACACCTACAGGCTGTCTGGCCCATGGATCGTGATGATGATACCCTGTGTGCTAGTTGTAGTGCCTTACGCCGATGACCCCGACTCTAAACCGGCTTCCTGTAGGAGCCCAGCAGTGGTCCGGACCGAACACTAAAACATTTTCAGAGCTAAAAATGTAAAGCGACTGTCAAATGGAAATGAATTCCTGGAATTAATTAAACATAATTTATTTATAAATTAGACGTAAATTTGCACTGCACTTCAAAGGCACCCCCCCCCATCCCCCACGAGGGAACACATTGGCGACTTTATCACGACACCTCCCGGTAATTAATTAACGAATTGGGTAATCGGATACTGATTACAATATGCAGATGTCTACCCCTCCTCGCCCTCGTCAACACCCACCCCGCCCCTCCCCCCGCCCCTTCCCCCGCCCCTCCCCCCGCCGCTCCACCCGCCCTCCTCAACCCCTCCCCCCATCCCTCCCCTCCCCTCCCCCCGCCTTGCTCAACCCCTTCCCCCACCCCTCCCCTCCCCTCCCCCCGCCCTCCTCAACCCCTCCCCCCATCCCTCCCCCCCGCCCTCCTAAACCCCTCCCCCCCACCCCTCCCCCCGCCCCTCTCCCCGCCCTCCTCAACCCCCCACCCCTCCCCTCCCCCCACCCCTCCCCCCGCCCACCTCAACCCCTCCCCCCACCCCTCCCCTCCCCCTCCCCCCACCCCTCCCCCCGCCCTCCTCAACCCCTCCCCCCATCCCTCCCCTCCCCTCCCCCCGCCTTGCTCAACCCCTTCCCCCACCCCTCCCCTCCCCTCCCCCCGCCCTCCTCAACCCCTCCCCCCATCCCTCCCCCCGCCCTCCTAAACCCTCCCCCCCACCCCTCCCCCGGCCCCTCCCCCCCGCCATCCTCAACCCCCCACCCCTCCCCTCCCCCCCACCCCTCCCCCCGCCCACCTCAACCCCTCCCCCCACCCCTCCCCCTCCCCTCCCCCCCGCCCTCCTCACCCCCCACTCACCCACCACACGGCCCGTCCCCCCCGCCCCTCCTTCACGAGGAAGCTGGGGGGCTCGCATCGCGGTGCAAGCCGGGATGATGACTGTGGGTCATTAACGGCCGCTAATTGCGGGGAATTGCACCGCGAGTTCTCGGAGGTGGGGGATGAAATCGTATTAATTAAGAGCTAATTACACGCCCCGCCGAGTGGCGCTAATTACGCCGGATTAGTTGCGTCGGTGGAACGCGGACGGTGAACTTGGCGTGGAGAGAGCGGCCTCTTGCGCAATGCGGTTTGAGTGTGTGGGTGAGTGAGTGAGTGAGTGGGTGAGTGGGTGGGTGAGTGAGTGAGTGGGTGAGTGGGTGGGTGAGTGTGTGGGTGAGCGAGTGTATAGATGAGTGGATGGGTGATTGAGTGGGTGGGTGAGTGTGTGGGTGAGTGGATGAGTGGGTGGGTGAGTGTGTGGGTGAGTGAGTGAGTGAATAGGTGAGTGGGTGGGTGAGTGGGTGAGTGGGTGAGTGGGTGGGTGGTTGATTGGGTGAGTGGGTGGGTGGGTAAGTGGGTGGGTGGGTGAGTGGGTGGGTGAGTGGGTGGGTGAGTGGGTGGGTGGGTGAGTGGGTGGGTGGGTGAGTGGGTGGGTGAGTGGGTGGGTGGGTGAGTGGGTGGGTGGGTGAGTGGGTGGGTGGGTGAGTGGGTGGGTGGGTGGGTGAGTGGGTGGGTGGGTGGGTGAGTGCGTGGGTGGGTGGGTGAGTGCGTGGGTGAGTGAGTGGGTGGGTGAGTGGGTGGGTAAGTGGGTGAGTGAGTGAGTAAGTGAGTGGTTGAGTGGGTGAGTGAGTGAGTGAGTGGTTGAGTGGGTGAGTGGGTGGGTGAGTAAATGAGTGGATGGGTGAGAGAATGAGCGGGTGGGTGAATGTTTGAGTGCGTGCGATGGAGAGAGAGGTTGTGGGTGAGATGCTAGGTGAGTGCATAAATGATTGAACGGGTCAAAGTGCATCTGGGATGCATATGTGGAGTTTGCGTGTCTCTCTCTCTCATCATTATCATCATGATGGTTAGGTGATGTTAGCTACCTCGTCTGGTATACAGGAGGTCGTGGGTTCGATCCTGACCCTGCTGCCTGCTGCTGTATATTTGCGTCTCTCTCTCCATGGTCGCGTGGATTTTTCTCCGAGTTCTCCGGTTTTCCCCTCCGCATTTATAATCAACATCACCACGCGTTTAGAGGTTATCATTTGTGGCCATGTCGCTTCTGAAAAAGAGCCACACACCTCAGTGGGGCTTTCCCTGGTTAAGACAAATGTTCAGCTCGTTAAACCAGTAGCGAGAATCTGCTTGGTTCCTTCGGCAAAGTCACGTAGAAGGGAAATAATAAAATGATGAAAATAAAACATAATAAAATACAATTCTCACGACGTTTCGGCCACAACGCAAGCAGCCGTCCTCAGGTGAAGAACAGGTCTGTCGGAAAGACAGCGTCTGAATGAACACCACCAAGCTTGGCAGCGTATATTTAAGCTGGGTTAGGGGAGGAAGGGCGCCTTAACGAAGGTAGTGAGAACTCTAGAGATCGACAGGCTTAAGTTTCATTTGGTGAGTATGGGTGAATGAGTGGGTGAGTTAATGGGTGAGTAAGTGAATGAATAAGTAAATTAATTGTTGAGTGTATGAGTGAGTGAGTGAATGAGTGAGTGAGATGGAGGGTGAGGTGCTGGGTGAGTGAATGAGTTGGTGAGATGGAGGGTGAGACGGAGAGTGAACAGGTGAGTGAGTGAGTGAATGAGTGAGTGAGATGGAGAGTGAACAGGTGAGTGAGTGAATGAGTGAGTGAGATGGAGAGTGAACAGGTGAGTGAGTGAATGAGTGAGATGGAGGGTGAGGTGCTGGGTGAGTGAATGAGTGAGTGAGTGAGATGGAGGGTGAGGTGCTAGGTGAGTGAATGAGTCAATGAGTGAGATGGAGGGTGAGGTGCTGGGTGAGTGAACGAGTGAGTGAGTGAGATGGAGCATGAGGTGCTGGCTGAGTGAATGAGTTGGTGAGATGGAGGGTGAGACGGAAAGTGAATAGGTGAGTGAGTGAATGAGTGAGATGGAGGGTGAGGTACTGGGTGAGTGAACGAGTGAGTCAGACAGAGCGTGAAAAGGAGAGTGAACAGGTGAGTGAGTGAATGAGTGAGATGGGGCGAGGTGGGTGACGTGACCTGCAGGGGGGCGATCAGCCTGCCTGGAGGGAGAGACCGCTACTGCCACTGCCGTTTCTGCACGAGCTCACTTCCCCTCCCCCATGTCCCCCCTCCCCCCCCAATGTCCCAACCCCCCCCCATGTCCCCCCCCCCATGTCCCCTCTCCCCCCTATGTCCCCCTCTGCCCCCCATGCCCCCTCTCCCCCCCCCATGTCCCAACCCCCCCCCATGTCCCCCCCCCATGTCCCCTCCCCCCATGCCGCCCCCCCCCATGCCCCCCTCTCCCCCCCCATGTCCCAACCCCCCCCCCCCATATTCACCCCCATGCCCCCCCCCCATGTCCCCACTCCCTCCCCCCATGTCCCCCTCTCCCCCCCCATGTCCCCCCCTCTCCCCCACTACGTCCCCCCCCCCATGTCCCTCTCCCCCCCCCATGCCCCCCCCCATGCCCCTCCCCCCTCCCCGCCCTCTCCGTGACCTCCCTGACCCCTCTCAGCCTGCGATCAGCTGTCTCTGGGCGTGGCTGCCATCTTCGGGCCCTCCCACTCCGCGTCGGCGAGCTCCGTGCAGTCCATCTGCAACGCGCTCGAGGTGCGTGGGGGGTGGGGGGGGGTGGGGGGGGTGGTGGTGGGGGGGGGGTGGGGGGGGGTGGTGGTGGGGGTGGTGGGGGGGTGGCGTGGGGGAGTGGTGGTGGGGGTGGTGGGGGGGTGGCGTGGGGGGGTGACGTGGGGGGGGTGGTGGCGAGGGGTGGTTGGGGGGGGTGGTGGGGTGGCGTGGGGGGGGGTTGGGGGGGTTGGTGGGGGGGGGTGGTGGGGGGGGGGGGGGGGGTGGTGGGGGGGTGGTGGGGGGGGTGGTGGTGGGGGGGGTGGCGTGGGGGGGGTG
>NW_027620707.1:82500-85877 GCF_964198595.1 Lampetra fluviatilis | reverse complement strand
ACTCACCCACCCACTCACCCACCCACTCACCCACTCACCCACCCACTCACCCACTCACCCACCCACCCACCCACTCACCCACCCACTCACCCACCCACTCACCCACCCACTCACCCACCCACTCACCCACCCACCCACTCACTCACTGCATATTGTGTTCTCTCCCCAGACCGGACCTAGTGGAGGTTTACTTGGCCCTCATTCTCACGGCCTTCATACAGAATGGACTCCTTCAGGTAACCCTATAGACTCCTAACGTGGCAACGTGTTGCCGTGGTAACGTGTTGCCGTGGTAACGTGGTAACGTGTTGCCGTGGTAACGCAGGCTCTGGTGGAGGTGATCACAACTAGTGACGGTGACGTGTCGGTGAGGGCGACGCTGCTTCTGGGAGAACTTCTCTACATGGTGATGCCTCCTCACCACTCACCCACCACTCACTCACCACTCACTCACCACTCACTCACCACTCACTCACCACTCACTCACTCAGTCACTCAGTCACTCAGTCAGTCACCCACTCACTCACTCAGTCACTCAGTCACCAACTCACTCAGTCACTCACCAACTCAGTCAGTCACTCACTCAGTCAATCACTCAGTCACTCACTCAGTCAATCACTCAGTCACTCACTCACCACTCACTCACCACTCACTCACCACTCACTCACCCACTCACTCAGTCACTCAGTCAGTCACTCACTCAGTCACTCACTCAGTCACTCACTCACTGACTCACCCACTCACTCACCACTCACTCACCACTCACTCACCACTCACTCACCAACTCACTCAGTTACTCAGTCAGTCACCCACTCACTCACTCAGTCACTCAGTCACTCACTCACCACTCACTCACCACTCACCCACCACTCACTCACCACTCACTCACCAACTCACTCACCACTCACTCACCACTCACTCACCACTCACTCACCAACTCACTCACCAACTCACTCAGTCACTCAGTCACTCAGTCAGTCACCCACTCACTCACTCAGTCACTCAGTCACTCACTCACCAACTCACTTAGTCACTCACCAACTCACTCACCAACTCACTCAGGTACTCACTCAGTCACTCACTCACTCAGTCACTCACTCAGTCACTCACTCACTCACTCACCCACTCACTCAGACACTCACTCACTCACCCACTCACTCACTCACCCACTCACTCAGACACTCACTCACTCACCAACTCACTCACCAACTCACTCAGTTACTCACTCAGTCACTCACTCACTCAGTCACTCACTCAGTCACTCACTCACTCAGTCACTCACTCACTCACTCAGTCAATCACTCAGGTCACTCACTCACCACTCACTCACCACTCACTCACCACTCAGTCACCCACTCACTCAGTTACTCAGTCAGTCACCCACTCACTCACTCAGTCACTCAGTCACTCAGTCAGTCACTCAGGTCACTCACTCACCACTCACTCACCACTCACTCACCACTCACTCACCCACTCACTCAGTTACTCAGTCAGTCACCCACTCACTCACTCAGTCACTCAGTCACTCAGTCAGTCACTCACTCAGTCACTCACTCAGTCACTCACTCACTCACTCAGTCACTCACTCAGTCACTCACTCAGTCACTCACTCACTCACTCAGTCACTCACTCAGTCACTCACTCACCACTCACTCACCACTCAGTCACCCACTCACTCAGTCACTCACCACTCACTCACCAACTCACTCACTCAGTCACTCACCACTCACTCAGTCACTCACTCACTCAGTCACTCACCACTCACTCAGTCACTCACTCACTTACCAACTCAGTCAGTCACTGAGTCACTTACCACTCAGTCACCAACTCACTTACTCAGTCACTCACCACTCAGTCAGTCAGTCACTCAGTCAGTCAGTCACTCAGTCAGTCACTCAGTCAGTCAGTCACTCACTCACTCAGTCAGTCACTCAGTCAGTCACTCAGTCACCCACTCACTCAGTCAGTCAGTCACACACGCAGTCACTCACTCAGTCACCCACTCACTCAGTCAGTCACTCAGTCAGTCACTCAGTCAGTCACTCAGTCAGTCAGTCACTCAGTCACCCACTCACTCAGTCAGTCAGTCACTCACTCAGTCACTCACTCAGTCACCCACTCACTCAGTCAGTCACTCACTCAGTCACTCACTCACCAACTCAGTCACACTCACTCACTCAGTCAGTCAGTCACTCAGTCAGTCAGTCACTCACTCAGTCACTCACTTACTCAGTCACTCACTCAGTCACTCACTCACCACTCACTCAGTCACTCACTCAGTCAGTCACTCACTCACTCACTCAGTCATTCACTCAGTCACCACTCAGTCACCACTCAGTCAGTCACACACTCAGTCAGTCACTCAGTCAGTCAGTCACTCAGTCACTCAGTCAGTCACTCACTCAGTCACTCACTCACCAACTCAGTCACTCACTCACTCAGTCAGTCAGTCACTCAGTCAGTCAGTCAGTCACTCACTCAGTCACTCACTTACTCAGTCACTCACTCAGTCACTCACTCACCACTCACTCAGTCACTCACTCAGTCAGTCACTCACTCACTCACTCAGTCATTCACTCAGTCACCACTCAGTCACCACTCAGTCAGTCACACACTCAGTCAGTCACTCACTCAGTCAGTCAGTCACTCACTCAGTCACTCACTCAGTCAGTCACTCACTCACTCACTCAGTCATTCACTCAGTCACCACTCAGTCACCACTCAGTCAGTCACTCACTCAGTCAGTCAGTCACTCACTCAGTCACTCACTCAGTCACTCAGTCAGTCAGTCACTCACTCAGTCACCCACTCAGTCACTCACTCAGTCACTCAGTCAGTCACTCAGTCAGTCACTCACTCAGTCACTCACTCAGTCACTGACTCACCACTCACTCACTCAGCCACTCACTCAGTCAGTCAGTCACCCACTCAACCACCCACCCACTCACTCACCCACCACTCGTTCTTGCTGTTGTTGTGGTTACCGCGGTTACCGTGGTGGTTGCCGTGGTGGTTGCCGTGGTGGTTACCGTGGTTACCGTGGTGGTTGCCGTGGTGGTTACCGTGGTTACCGTGTGTGCGTTACCAGGGCAACTCCCTGCTGCCTCGGGAGATATCTCAAGAGACTCACTGCCTCCCGTCGCTGGTGCAGCAGGCGGCTGGAGATCCTGATCGCACTCGCAGGCAGTGAGTCAGTTACTCAGTCAGTTAGTGAGTCAGTCACTCACCCACTCAGTCACTCACTCGCTCAGTCACTCACTCACTCACCCACTCAGTCACTCACTCGCTCAGTCACTCAGACACTCACTCACTCAGTCAGTCAGTCACTCACCCAGTCAGTCAGTCATTCACTCAGACACTCGCTCAGTTACTCAGTC
>NW_027620707.1:70000-75000 GCF_964198595.1 Lampetra fluviatilis | reverse complement strand
ACACACCCACACACACACAGACACACACACACACAGACACACACACAGACACACACACACACAGACACACACACAGACACACACCACACAAACACACACAGACACACACACAGACACACACACACTCACACACCACACACACACTCGCACACAGACACACACACAGTGTGAGTGACTGAGTGAGTGAGTGAGTGACTGAGTGAGTGAGTGAGTGGGTGAGTGTTGAGTGAGTGACTGAGTGAGGGACTGAGTGAGTGACTGACTGAGTGAGTGAGTGACTGAGTGAGTGAGTGGGTGAGTGTTGAGTGAGTGACTGAGTGAGGGACTGAGTGAGTGACTGACTGAGTGAGTGAGTGACTGAGTGACTGAGTGAGTGGGTGAGTGTTGAGTGAGTGACTGAGTGAGGGACTGAGTGAGTGACTGAGTGAGTGAGTGACTGAGTGAGTGAGTGAGTGAGTGACTGAGTGAGTGAGTGAGTGAGTGACTGAGTGAGTGAGTGAGTGACTGAGTGAGTGAGTGAGTGAGTGGGTGAGTGTTGAGTCAGTGACTGAGTGAGGGACTGAGTGAGTGACTGACTGAGTGAGTGAGTGACTGAGTGACTGAGTGAGTGGGTGAGTGTTGAGTGAGTGACTGAGTGAGGGACTGAGTGAGTGACTGAGTGAGTGAGTGACTGAGTGAGTGAGTGAGTGAGTGACTGAGTGAGTGAGTGAGTGAGTGACTGAGTGAGTGAGTGAGTGACTGAGTGAGTGAGTGAGTGAGTGGGTGAGTGTTGAGTGAGTGACTGAGTGAGGGACTGAGTGAGTGACTGACTGAGTGAGTGAGTGACTGAGTGACTGAGTGAGTGGGTGAGTGTTGAGTGAGTGACTGAGTGAGTGACTGAGTGAGTGAGTGACTGAGTGAGTGAGTGACTGAGTGAGTGAGTGAGTGAGTGACTGAGTGAGTGAGTGAGTGGGTGAGTGTTGAGTGAGTGACTGAGTGAGGGACTGAGTGAGTGACTGACTGAGTGAGTGACTGAGTGAGTGAGTGAGTGAGTGACTGAGTGAGTGAGTGAGTGGGTGAGTGTTGAGTGAGTGACTGAGTGAGGGACTGAGTGAGTGACTGACTGAGTGAGTGAGTGACTGAGTGACTGAGTGAGTGGGTGAGTGTTGAGTGAGTGACTGAGTGAGGGACTGAGTGAGTGACTGAGTGAGTGAGTGACTGAGTGAGTGAGTGACTGACTGAGTGAGTGAGTGACTGAGTGAGTGAGTGAGTGGGTGAGTGTTGAGTGAGTGACTGAGTGAGGGACTGAGTGAGTGACTGACTGAGTGAGTGAGTGACTGAGTGACTGAGTGAGTGGGTGAGTGTTGAGTGAGTGACTGAGTGAGTGAGTGAGTGAGTGAGTGACTGAGTGAGTGAGTGAGTGGGTGAGTGTTGAGTGAGTGACTGAGTGAGGGACTGAGTGAGTGACTGACTGAGTGAGTGAGTGACTGAGTGACTGAGTGAGTGGGTGAGTGTTGAGTGAGTGACTGAGTGAGGGACTGAGTGAGTGACTGAGTGAGTGAGTGACTGAGTGAGTGAGTGACTGACTGAGTGAGTGAGTGACTGAGTGAGTGAGTGAGTGGGTGAGTGTTGAGTGAGTGACTGAGTGAGGGACTGAGTGAGTGACTGACTGAGTGAGTGAGTGACTGAGTGACTGAGTGAGTGGGTGAGTGTTGAGTGAGTGACTGAGTGAGGGACTGAGTGAGTGACTGAGTGAGTGAGTGACTGAGTGAGTGAGTGACTGACTGAGTGAGTGAGTGACTGAGTGAGTGAGTGAGTGACTGAGTGAGTGAGTGAGTGACTGAGTGAGTGACTGACTGAGTGAGTGAGTGACTGAGTGACTGAGTGAGTGGGTGAGTGACTGAGTGAGTGACTGAGTGAGGGACTGACTGAGTGACTGAGTGAGTGACTGAGTGAGTGACTGAGTGAGTGAGTGACTGAGTGAGTGAGTGTCTGACTAACTGACTGACTGACTGAGTGAGTGGTTGATTGTGGATTTCTTTTTTGTTTCAGTGGCCGGGATTGACCCTCAAGTCTTGCAAAGAGGAGATGATGCATCGGTAACCAACCACCACTAACTAGCACACTAACTAGCACACTAACTAGTACACTAACTAGCACACTAACTAGTACACTAACTAGTACACTAACTAGCACACTAACTAGCACACTAACTAGTACACTAACTAGCACACTAACTAGTACACTAACTAGTACACTAACTAGCACACTAACTAGTACACTAACTAGTACACTAACTAGCACACTAACTAGCACACTAACTAGTACACTAACTAGCACACTAACTAGTACACTAACTAGCACACTAACTAGTACACTAACTAGTACACTAACTAGTACACTAACTAGTACACTAACTAGCACACTAACTAGTACACTAACTAGTACACTAACTAGTACACTAACTAGCACACTAACTAGCACACTAACTAGTACACTAACTAGTACACTAACTAGTACACTAACTAGCACACTAACTAGTACACTAACTAGTACACTAACTAGTACACTAACTAGTACACTAACTAGCACACTAACTAGTACACTAACTAGCACACTAACTAGTACACTAACTAGTACACTAACTAGCACACTAACTAGCACACTAACTAGTACACTAACTAGTACACTAACTAGCACACTAACTAGTACACTAACTAGTACACTAACTAGCACACTAACTAGTACACTAACTAGCACACTAACTAGCACACTAACTAGCACACTAACTAGCACACTAACTAGTACACTAACTAGCACACTAACTAGTACACTAACTAGTACACTAGCACACTAACTAGTACACTAACTAGTACACTAACTAGTACACTAACTAGCACACTAACTAGCACACTAACTAGTACACTAACTAGTACACTAACTAGCACACTAACTAGTACACTAGCACACTAACTAGTACACTAACTAGTACACTAACTAGTACACTAGCACACTAACTAGCACACTAACTAGTACACTAACTAGCACACTAACTAGCACACTAACTAGTACACTAACTAGTACACTAACTAGTACACTAACTAGCACACTAACTAGCACACTAACTAGCACACTAACTAGCACACTAACTAGTACACTAACTAGTACACTAACTAGCACACTAACTAGCACACTAACTAGTACACTAGTACACTAACTAGTACACTAACTAGTACACTAACTAGCACACTAACTAGCACACTAACTAGTACACTAACTAGTACACTAACTAGTACACTAACTAGCACACTAACTAGTACACTAACTAGCACACTAACTAGCACACTAACTAGTACACTAACTAGTACACTAACTAGTACACTAACTAGTACACTAACTAGCACACTAACTAGTACACTAGTACACTAACTAGCACACTAACTAGTACACTAACTAGTACACTAACTAGCACACTAACTAGTACACTAACTAGTACACTAACTAGTACACTAACTAGCACACTAACTAGTACACTAACTAGTACACTAACTAGCACACTAACTAGTACACTAACTAGCACACTAACTAGCACACTAGCTAGTACACTAGTACACTAACTAGCACACTAACTAGCACACTAACTAGCACACTAACTAGTACACTAACTAGTACACTAACTAGCACACTAACTAGCACACTAGCACACTAACTAGCACACTAACTAGCACACTAACTAGTACACTAACTAGCACACTAACTAGCACACTAACTAGTACACTAACTAGCACACTAACTAGTACACTAGCTAGCACACTAACTAGCACACTAACTAGTACACTAACTAGCACACTAACTAGTACACTAACTAGCACACTAACTAGCACACTAACTAGTACACTAACTAGCACACTAACTAGCACACTAACTAGTACACTAACTAGCACACTAACTAGTACACTAACTAGCACACTAACTAGTACACTAACTAGTACACTAGCTAGCACACTAACTAGCACACTAACTAGTACACTAACTAGCACACTAACTAGCACACTAACTAGTACACTAACTAGCACACTAGTACACTAACTAGCACACTAACTAGCACACTAACTAGTACACTAACTAGCACACTAGTACACTAACTAGCACACTAACTAGCACACTAACTAGCACACTAACTAGCACACTAGTACACTAACTAGCACACTAACTAGCACACTAACTAGCACACTAACTAGTACACTAACTAGTACACTAACTAGCACACTAACTAGTACACTAGTACACTAACTAGCACACTAACTAGCACACTAACTAGCACACTAACTAGTACACTAACTAGTACACTAACTAGCACACTAACTAGCACACTAGTACACTAACTAGCACACTAACTAGTACACTAACTAGCACACTAACTAGCACACTAACTAGTACACTAACTAGTACACTAACTAGTACACTAACTAGTACACTAACTAGTACACTAACTAGCACACTAACTAGCACACTAACTAGTACACTAACTAGCACACTAACTAGCACACTAACTAGTAAACTAGTACACTAACTAATACACTAACTAGCACACTAACTAGCACACTAACTAGCACACTAACTAGTACACTAACTAGTACACTAACTAGCACACTAACTAGTACACTAACTAGCACACTAACTAGTACACTAACTAGCACACTAACTAGTACACTAACTAGTACACTAACTAGCACACTAACTAGTACACTAACTAGCACACTAACTAGTACACTAACTAGTACACTAACTAGCACACTAGTACACTAACTAGTACACTAACTAGTACACTAACTAGCACACTAACTAGTACACTAACTAGTACACTAACTAGTACACTAACTAGCACACTAACTAGTACACTAACTAGCACACTAACTAGCACACTAACTAGCACACTAACTAGCACACTAGTACACTAACTAGTACACTAACTAGTACACTAACTAGCACACTAGTACACTAACTAGTACACTAACTAG
>NW_027620707.1:0-65000 GCF_964198595.1 Lampetra fluviatilis | reverse complement strand
TCTCTCTCCCCGTGTCTCTCTCACCGTGTCTCTCTTTCCCCGTGTCTCTCTCCCCGTGTCTCTCTTTCCCCGTGTCTCTCTCCCCGTGTCTCTCTTTCCCCGTGTCTCTCTCCCCGTGTCTCTCTCCCCGTGTCTCCCCGTGTCTCTCTCTCCCCGTGTCTCTCTCCCCGTGTCTCCCCATGTCTCTCTTTCCCCGTGTCTCTTTCCCCGTGTCTCTCTTTCCCCGTGTCTCTCTCCCCGTGTCTCTCTCTCACCGTGTCTCTCTCCCCGTGTCTCTCTCTCCCCGTGTCTCTCCCCGTGTCTCTCTCTCCCCATGTCTCTCTCTCCCCGTGTCTCTCCCCGTGTCTCTCTCTCCCCGTGTCTCTCTTTCCCCGTGTCTCTCTCCCCGTGTCTCTCTTTCCCCGTGTCTCTCTCCCCGTGTCTCTCCCCGTGTCTCTCCCCGTGTCTCTCTCTCCCCGTGTCTCTCTCTCCCCGTGTCTCTCCCCGTGTCTCTCTCTCCCCGTGTCTCTCTCTCACTGTGTCTCTCTCTCCCCGTGTCTCTCTTTCCCCGTGTCTCTCTCCCCGTGTCTCTCTTTCCCCGTGTCTCTCTCTCCCCGTGTCTCTCTTTCCCCGTGTCTCTCTCCCCGTGTCTCTCTTTCCCCGTGTCTCTCTCTCCCCGTGTCTCTCTTTCCCCGTGTCTCTCTCCCCGTGTCTCTCTTTCCCCGTGTCTCTCTCCCCGTGTCTCTCTTTCCCCGTGTCTCTCTCACCGTGTCTCTCTCCCCGTGTCTCTCTCCCCGTGTCTCTCTTTCCCCGTGTCTCTCTCCCCGTGTCTCTCTCACCGTGTCTCTCTCCCCGTGTCTCTCTCTCCCCGTGTCTCTCTCTCCCCGTGTCTCTCTCCCCGTGTCTCTCTTTCCCCGTGTCTCTCTCCCCGTGTCTCTCTCCCCGTGTCTCTCTCCCCGTGTCTCTCTTTCCCCGTGTCTCTCTCCCCGTGTCTCTCTCCCCGTGTCTCTCTCTCCCCGTGTCTCTCTCCCCGTGTCTCTCTTTCCCCGTGTCTCTCTTTCCCCGTGTCTCTCTCCCCGTGTCTCTCTCTCCCCGTGTCTCTCTTTCCCCGTGTCTCTCTCCCCGTGTCTCTCTCTCCCCGTGTCTCTCTCTCCCCGTGTCTCTCTTTCCCCGTGTCTCTCTCCCCGTGTCTCTCTCTCCCCGTGTCTCTCTCCCCGTGTCTCTCTCTCCCCGTGTCTCTCTCTCACCGTGTCTCTCTCCCCGTGTCTCTCTCTCCCCATGTCTCTCTCACCGTGTCTCTCTCCCCGTGTCTCTCTCCCCGTGTCTCTCTCTCCCCGTGTCTCTCTCCCCGTGTCTCTCTCTCCCCGTGTCTCTCTCTCCCCGTGTCTCTCTCCCCGTGTCTCTCTCCCCGTGTCTCTCTCCCCGTGTCTCTCTCTCCCCGTGTCTCTCTCTCACTGTGTCTCTCTCCCCGTGTCTCTCTCTCACCGTGTCTCTCTCCCCGTGTCTCTCTCCCCGTGTCTCTCTCCCCGTGTCTCTCTCTCCTCGTGTCTCTCTCCCCGTGTCTCTCTCTCCCCGTGTCTCTCTCTCACTGTGTCTCTCTCCCCGTGTCTCTCTCTCACCGTGTCTCTCTCCCCGTGTCTCTCTCCCCGTGTCTCTCTTTCCCCGTGTCTCTCTCCCCGTGTCTCTCTCCCCGTGTCTCTCCCCGTGTCTCTCTCTCCCCGTGTCTCTCTCTCACTGTGTCTCTCTCTCCCCGTGTCTCTCTTTCCCCGTGTCTCTCTCCCCGTGTCTCTCTCTCACTGTGTCTCTCTCTCCCCGTGTCTCTCTTTCCCCGTGTCTCTCTCCCCGTGTCTCTCTTTCCCCGTGTCTCTCTCTCCCCGTGTCTCTCTTTCCCCGTGTCTCTCTCCCCGTGTCTCTCTTTCCCCGTGTCTCTCTCCCCGTGTCTCTCTTTCCCCGTGTCTCTCTCACCGTGTCTCTCTCCCCGTGTCTCTCTCTCCCCGTGTCTCTCTTTCCCCGTGTCTCTCTCCCCGTGTCTCTCTTTCCCCGTGTCTCTCTCCCCGTGTCTCTCTCACCGTGTCTCTCTCCCCGTGTCTCTCTCTCCCCGTGTCTCTCTCTCCCCGTGTCTCTCTCCCCGTGTCTCTCTTTCCCCGTGTCTCTCTCCCCGTGTCTCTCTCCCCGTGTCTCTCTCCCCGTGTCTCTCTCTCCCCGTGTCTCTCTCCCCGTGTCTCTCTTTCCCCGTGTCTCTCTTTCCCCGTGTCTCTCTCCCCGTGTCTCTCTCTCCCCGTGTCTCTCTCACCGTGTCTCTCTCCCCGTGTCTCTCTCTCCCCGTGTCTCTCCCCGTGTCTCTCTCTCCCCGTGTCTCTCTCTCACTGTGTCTCTCTCCCCGTGTCTCTCTCTCCCCGTGTCTCTCTTTCCCCGTGTCTCTCTCCCCGTGTCTCTCTCCCCGTGTCTCTCTTTCCCCGTGTCTCTCTTTCCCCGTGTCTCTCTCCCCGTGTCTCTCTCTCCCCGTGTCTCTCTCACCGTGTCTCTCTCCCCGTGTCTCTCTCTCCCCGTGTCTCTCCCCGTGTCTCTCTCTCCCCGTGTCTCTCTTTCCCCGTGTCTCTCTCCCCGTGTCTCTCTCTCCCCGTGTCTCTCTCTCCCCGTGTCTCTCTCCCCGTGTCTCTCTCTCACCGTGTCTCTCTCCCCGTGTCTCTCTCACCGTGTCTCTCTCCCCGTGTCTCTCTCTCCCCGTGTCTCTCTCTCCCCGTGTCTCTCTCCCCGTGTCTCTCTTTCCCCGTGTCTCTCTCCCCGTGTCTCTCTCCCCGTGTCTCTCTCCCCGTGTCTCTCTTTCCCCGTGTCTCTCTCCCCGTGTCTCTCTCCCCGTGTCTCTCTCTCCCCGTGTCTCTCTCCCCGTGTCTCTCTTTCCCCGTGTCTCTCTTTCCCCGTGTCTCTCTCCCCGTGTCTCTCTCTCCCCGTGTCTCTCTCACCGTGTCTCTCTCCCCGTGTCTCTCTCTCCCCGTGTCTCTCCCCGTGTCTCTCTCTCCCCGTGTCTCTCTCTCCCCGTGTCTCTCTTTCCCCGTGTCTCTCTCCCCGTGTCTCTCTCTCCCCGTGTCTCTCTCCCCGTGTCTCTCTCTCCCCGTGTCTCTCTCACCGTGTCTCTCTTTCCCCGTGTCTCTCTCCCCGTGTCTCTCTCACCGTGTCTCTCTCCCCGTGTCTCTCTCTCCCCGTGTCTCTCTCTCCCCGTGTCTCTCTCCCCGTGTCTCTCTTTCCCCGTGTCTCTCTCACCGTGTCTCTCTCCCCGTGTCTCCCCGTGTCTCTCTTTCCCCGTGTCTCTCTCCCCGTGTCTCTCTCACCGTGTCTCTCTCCCCGTGTCTCTCTCTCCCCGTGTCTCTCTCTCCCCGTGTCTCTCTCCCCGTGTCTCTCTTTCCCCGTGTCTCTCTCCCCGTGTCTCTCTCCCCGTGTCTCTCTCCCCGTGTCTCTCTTTCCCCGTGTCTCTCTCCCCGTGTCTCTCTCCCCGTGTCTCTCTCTCCCCGTGTCTCTCTCCCCGTGTCTCTCTTTCCCCGTGTCTCTCTTTCCCCGTGTCTCTCTCCCCGTGTCTCTCTCTCCCCGTGTCTCTCTCACCGTGTCTCTCTCCCCGTGTCTCTCTCTCCCCGTGTCTCTCCCCGTGTCTCTCTCTCCCCGTGTCTCTCTCTCCCCGTGTCTCTCTTTCCCCGTGTCTCTCTCCCCGTGTCTCTCTCTCCCCGTGTCTCTCTCCCCGTGTCTCTCTCTCCCCGTGTCTCTCTCACCGTGTCTCTCTCCCCGTGTCTCTCTCTCCCCGTGTCTCTCTCTCACCGTGTCTCTCTCCCCGTGTCTCTCTCTCCCCATGTCTCTCTCACCGTGTCTCTCGCCCCGTGTCTCTCTCCCCGTGTCTCTCTCTCCCCGTGTCTCTCTCCCCGTGTCTCTCTCTCCCCGTGTCTCTCTCTCCCCGTGTCTCTCTCCCCGTGTCTCTCTCCCCGTGTCTCTCTCCCCGTGTCTCTCTCTCCCCGTGTCTCTCTCTCACTGTGTCTCTCTCCCCGTGTCTCTCTCTCACCGTGTCTCTCTCCCCGTGTCTCTCTCCCCGTGTCTCTCTCCCCGTGTCTCTCTCTCCTCGTGTCTCTCTCCCCGTGTCTCTCTCTCCCCGTGTCTCTCTCTCACTGTGTCTCTCTCCCCGTGTCTCTCTCTCACCGTGTCTCTCTCCCCGTGTCTCTCTCCCCGTGTCTCTCTTTCCCCGTGTCTCTCTCCCCGTGTCTCTCTCCCCGTGTCTCTCTCCCCGTGTCTCTCCCCGTGTCTCTCTCTCCCCGTGTCTCTCTCTCACTGTGTTTCTCTCTCCCCGTGTCTCTCTTTCCCCGTGTCTCTCTCCCCGTGTCTCTCTCTCACTGTGTCTCTCTCTCCCCGTGTCTCTCTTTCCCCGTGTCTCTCTCCCCGTGTCTCTCTTTCCCCGTGTCTCTCTCTCCCCGTGTCTCTCTTTCCCCGTGTCTCTCTCCCCGTGTCTCTCTTTCCCCGTGTCTCTCTCCCCGTGTCTCTCTTTCCCCGTGTCTCTCTCACCATGTCTCTCTCCCCGTGTCTCTCTCTCCCCGTGTCTCTCTTTCCCCGTGTCTCTCTCCCCGTGTCTCTCTTTCCCCGTGTCTCTCTCCCCGTGTCTCTCTCACCGTGTCTCTCTCCCCGTGTCTCTCTCTCCCCGTGTCTCTCTCTCCCCGTGTCTCTCTCCCCGTGTCTCTCTTTCCCCGTGTCTCTCTCCCCGTGTCTCTCTCCCCGTGTCTCTCTCCCCGTGTCTCTCTCTCCCCGTGTCTCTCTCCCCGTGTCTCTCTTTCCCCGTGTCTCTCTTTCCCCGTGTCTCTCTCCCCGTGTCTCTCTCTCCCCGTGTCTCTCTCACCGTGTCTCTCACCCCGTGTCTCTCTCTCCCCGTGTCTCTCCCCGTGTCTCTCTCTCCCCGTGTTTCTCTCTCACTGTGTCTCTCTCCCCGTGTCTCTCTCTCCCCGTGTCTCTCTTTCCCCGTGTCTCTCTCCCCGTGTCTCTCTCCCCGTGTCTCTCTTTCCCCGTGTCTCTCTTTCCCCGTGTCTCTCTCCCCGTGTCTCTCTCTCCCCGTGTCTCTCTCACCGTGTCTCTCTCCCCGTGTCTCTCTCTCCCCGTGTCTCTCCCCGTGTCTCTCTCTCCCCGTGTCTCTCTTTCCCCGTGTCTCTCTCCCCGTGTCTCTCTCTCCCCGTGTCTCTCTCTCCCCGTGTCTCTCTCCCCGTGTCTCTCTCTCACCGTGTCTCTCTCCCCGTGTCTCTCTCTCCCCGTGTCTCTCTCACCGTGTCTCTCTCCCCGTGTCTCTCTCCCCGTGTCTCTCTCTCCCCGTGTCTCTCTCTCCCCGTGTCTCTCTCCCCGTGTCTCTCTCTCCCCGTGTCTCTCTCTCCCCGTGTCTCTCTCCCCGTGTCTCTCTCCCCGTGTCTCTCTCCCCGTGTCTCTCTCTCCCCGTGTCTCTCTCTCACTGTGTCTCTCTCCCCGTGTCTCTCTCTCACCGTGTCTCTCTCCCCGTGTCTCTCTCCCCGTGTCTCTCTCCCCGTGTCTCTCTCTCCCCGTGTCTCTCTCCCCGTGTCTCTCTCTCCCCGTGTCTCTCTCTCACTGTGTCTCTCTCCCCGTGTCTCTCTCTCACCGTGTCTCTCCCCGTGTCTCTCTCCCCGTGTCTCTCTCACCGTGTCTCTCTTTCCCCGTGTCTCTCTCCCCGTGTCTCTCTCCCCGTGTCTCTCTTTCCCCGTGTCTCTCTCCCCGTGTCTCTCTTTCCCCGTGTCTCTCTCCCCGTGTCTCTCTTTCCCCGTGTCTCTCTCTCCCCGTGTCTCTCTCCCCGTGTCTCTCCCCGTGTCTCTCTCTCCCCGTGTCTCTCTCCCCGTGTCTCTCTTTCCCCGTGTCTCTCTCCCCGTGTCTCTCTCCCCGTGTCTCTCTTTCCCCGTGTCTCTCTCCCCGTGTCTCTCTTTCCCCGTGTCTCTCTCACTGTGTCTCTCTCCCCGTGTCTCTCTCCCCGTGTCTCTCTCACCGTGTCTCTCTTTCCCCGTGTCTCTCTCCCCGTGTCTCTCTCCCCGTGTCTCTCTCCCCGTGTCTCTCTCCCCGTGTCTCTCTCCAGGTTTGTGCGTCGCCTGCTACACTTCGTGACTCCGTCTGCGCGACTGTTCTCGTGCGTTGACGCGGCGCTGGAGAGTGGACGCTCCATCTCCTTGTCCGCCTTGGACCTCACCACGTTCCTGCTACACTCGGACGATGTGAGGAGAGAGACACGGAGAGACACGGGGAGAGAGACACGGGGAGGGAGAGACACGGGGAGAGAGACACGGGGAGAGAGACACGGGGAGAGACGGGGAGAGAGACACGGGGAGAGACGGGGAGAGAGACACGGAGAGAGACACGGGGAGAGAGACACGGGGAGAGAGACACGGGGAGAGAGACTGAGTGAGTGTCTGAGTGAGTAGTGGCTGAGTGAGTGTCTGAGTGGGTGAGTGAGTGAGTGACTGTCTGAGTGTCTAAGTGAGTGAGTGTTTGAGTGAGTGTCTAAGTGAATGAGTGTCTGAGTGAGTGTCCGAGTGAGTTTCTGAGTCAGTGAGTGAGTGTCTAAGTGAGTGAGTGACTGAGTGTCTGAGTGAGTGTCTGAGTGTCTGAGTGAGTGTCTAAGTGACTGAGTGTCTGAGTGACTGACTGACTGAGCGAGTGTCTAAGTGACTGAGTGTCTGAGTGAGTGAGTGGCTGAGTGAGTGAGTGAGTGGTGAGTGAGTGGGTGAGTGAGTGGCTGAGTGAGTAGCTGAGTGAGTAGCTGAGTGAGTGAGTGGTTGAGTGAGTGAGTGAGTGGTGAGTGAGTGGGTGAGTGAGTGGCTGAGTGAGTGGCTGAGTGAGTGAGTGAGTGGTGAGTGAGTGGGTGAGTGAGTGGCTGAGTGAGTGAGTGGCTGAGTGAGTGAGTGAGTGGTGAGTGAGTGGGTGAGTGAGTAGCTGAGTGAGTGAGTGGCTGAGTGAGTGAGTGAGTGGTGAGTGAGTGGGTGAGTGAGTGGCTGAGTGAGTAGCTGAGTGAGTAGCTGAGTGAGTGAGTGGTTGAGTGAGTGAGTGGCTGAGTGAGTGAGTGTCTAAGTTAGTGAGTGGTTGAGTGAGTGAGTGGCTGAGTGAGTGAGTGTCTGAGTGGGTGAGTGAGTGTCTGAGTGACTGACTGAGTGTCTGTGTGTCTGAGTGACTGACTGAGTGTCTGTATGTCTGAGTGACTGACTGAGTGTCTGAGCGAGTGAGTGAGTGTCTGAGTGACTGACTGACTGAGTGTCTTGTGTGTCCCCCTGTCTCCGTGTCTATCTACAGGACGGAGTCACCTACTTGGACGAACTCCTGAAGGACATCGTCAGCTGGCTGTCTATGTGTCCATCTCTTAGCGGAGGCTCCGAACGATGTCTCAGTGCCAGTCCACTCAGCTCCACCCTCAGCTCCACCTATCCACTCATCCTGGGCTCACTCACCCCGCACAGCCGCGGACTGAAGGCCCTAGAGAAGGCCGGGGTCTTTCAGACGTGAGGAGACGACACACGGCACTACCACTACCACTACAACTACAACCACAACCACTCACAGTGACACACGGCACAACCACTCCTGACTGAGCGACTGAGTGAGGGACTGAGTGAGTGAGTGAGTGACTGAGTGAGTGACTGACTGAGTGACTGACTGACTGAGTGAGTGACTGACTGAGTGAGTGACTGACTGAGTGACTGAGTGAGTGACTGGGCTCACTCACCCCGCACAGCCGCGGACTGAAGGCCCTAGAGAAGGCCGGGGTCTTTCAGACGTGAGGAGACGACACACGGCACTAGCACTACCACTACAACTACAACCACAACCACTCACAGTGACACACGGCACTACCACTACAACCACAACTACTCACAGTGACACACGGCACTACCACTAGCACTACCACTACTCACAGTGACACACGGCACAACCACTCCTGACTGAGCAAGTGAGTGAGGGACTGAGTGAGTGAGTGACTGAGTGAGCGACTGAGTGAGTGACTGAGTGAGCGACTGAGTGAGTGACTGAGTGAGTGGATGAGTGAGTGACTGAGTGAGTGAGTGAGAGACTGAGTGAGCGACTGAGTGAGCGACTGAGTGAGTGACTGAGTGAGTGACTGAGTGAGTGACTGAGTGAGTGAGTGAGAGACTGAGTGAGCGACTGAGTGAGCGACTGAGTGAGTGACTGAGTGAGTGACTGAGTGAGTGACTGAGTGAGTGAGTGAGAGACTGAGTGAGCGACTGAGTGAGCGACTGAGTGAGTGACTGAGTGAGTGACTGAGTGAGTGACTGAGTGAGTGACTGAGTGAGTGACTGAGTGAGCGACTGAGTGAGTGACTGAGTGACTGACTGAGTGAGTGACTGAGTGAGTGAGTGAGAGACTGAGTGAGCGACTGAGTGAGCGACTGAGTGAGTGACTGAGTGAGTGACTGAGTGAGTGACTGAGTGAGTGAGTGAGAGACTGAGTGAGCGACTGAGTGAGCGACTGAGTGAGTGACTGAGTGAGTGACTGAGTGAGTGACTGAGTGAGTGACTGAGTGAGCGACTGAGTGAGTGACTGAGTGACTGACTGAGTGAGTGACTGAGTGAGTGACTGAGTGAGTGACTGAGTGAGCGACTGAGTGAGTGACTGAGTGAGTGACTGAGTGAGTGGATGAGTGAGTGACTGAGTGAGTGAGTGAGTGACTGAGTGAGTGACTGAGTGAGTGACTGAGTGAGTGACTGAGTGAGTGACTGAGTGAGTGAGTGAGAGACTGAGTGAGCGACTGAGTGAGCGACTGAGTGAGTGACTGAGTGAGTGACTGAGTGAGTGACTGAGTGGATGAGTGAGTGACTGAGTGAGTGACTGAGTGAGCGACTGAGTGAGTGACTGAGTGACTGACTGAGTGAGTGACTGAGTGAGTGACTGAGTGAGTGACTGAGTGAGCGACTGAGTGAGTGACTGAGTGAGTGACTGAGTGAGCGACTGAGTGAGTGACTGAGTGAGTGGATGAGTGAGTGACTGAGTGAGTGAGTGAGTGAGTGACTGAGTGAGTGACTGAATGTCTGAGTGAGTGGGTGGGTGACTGACTGACTGACTGAGTGAGTGACTGACTGAGTGTCTGAGTGAGTGGGTGGGTGGGTGGGTGGGTGGATGAGTGTCTGAGTGAGTGGGTGAGTGGGTGGATGAGTGGGTGAGTGGGTGAGTGAGTGAGTGACTGACTGAGTGACTGAGTGAGTGAGTGAGTGAGCGACTGAGTGAGTGGATGAGTGACTGAGTGAGTGACTGAGTGAGTGACTGACTGAGTGACTGAGTGACTGAGCGACTGAGTGACTGAGTGAGTGAGCAACTGAGTGAGTGGATGAGTGACTGAGTGAGTGACTGAGTGACTGAGTGAGTGAGCGACTGAGTGACTGAGTGACTGAGTGAGTGACTGAGTGACTGAGTGAGTGAGTGAGTGACTGACTGAGTGACTGAGTGACTGAGTGAGTGACTGAGTGACTGAGTGAGTGAGCGACTGAGTGACTGAGTGACTGAGTGAGTGACTGAGTGACTGAGTGAGTGAGTGAGTGACTGACTGAGTGACTGAGTGACTGAGTGAGTGACTGAGTGACTGAGTGAGTGAGCGACTGAGTGACTGAGTGACTGAGTGAGTGACTGAGTGACTGAGTGAGTGAGCGACTGAGTGACTGAGTGACTGAGTGAGTGACTGAGTGACTGAGTGAGTGAGTGAGTGACTGACTGAGTGACTGAGTGACTGAGTGAGTGACTGAGTGACTGAGTGAGTGAGCGACTGAGTGACTGAGTGACTGAGTGAGTGACTGAGTGACTGAGTGAGTGAGTGAGTGACTGACTGAGTGACTGAGTGACTGAGTGAGTGACTGAGTGACTGAGTGAGTGAGCGACTGAGTGACTGAGTGACTGAGTGAGTGACTGAGTGACTGAGTGAGTGAGTGAGTGACTGACTGAGTGACTGAGTGACTGAGTGAGTGACTGAGTGACTGAGTGAGTGAGCGACTGAGTGACTGAGTGACTGAGTGAGTGACTGAGTGACTGAGTGAGTGAGCGACTGAGTGACTGAGTGACTGAGTGAGTGACTGAGTGACTGAGTGAGTGAGTGAGTGACTGACTGAGTGACTGAGTGACTGAGTGAGTGACTGAGTGACTGAGTGAGTGAGCGACTGAGTGACTGAGTGACTGAGTGAGTGACTGAGTGACTGAGTGAGTGAGTGAGTGACTGACTGAGTGACTGAGTGACTGAGTGAGTGACTGAGTGACTGAGTGAGTGAGCGACTGAGTGACTGAGTGACTGAGTGAGTGACTGAGTGACTGAGTGAGTGAGTGAGTGACTGACTGAGTGACTGAGTGAGTGACTGAGTGACTGAGTGAGCGACTGAGTGACTGAGTGACTGAGCGAGTGAGTGAGTGAGTGACTGAGTGACTGAGTGAGTGTCTGAGTGACTGACTGAGTGACTGACTGAGTGAGTGACTGAGTGACTGAGTGTCTGAGTGAGTGGGTGAGTGGGTGGGTGGGTGGGTGAGTGAGTGAGTGAGTGGGGTGGGTGAGTGGGTGAGTGGGTGGGTGGGTGAGTGACTGACTCAGTGACTGAGTGACTGAGTGAGTGAGTGGGTGAGTGAGTGAGTGAGTGACTGAGTGGGTGAGTGGGTGAGTGGATGGGTGGGTGAGTGGATGAGTGGGTGAGTGGGTGGGTGAGTGGGTCGGTGGGTGGGTGAGTGAGTGGGTGGGTGAGTGGGTCGGTGGGTGGGTGAGTGAGTGGGTGAGTGGGTGGGTGGGTGAGTGGGTGAGTGACTGACTCAGTGACTGAGTGACTGAGTGAGTGAGTGGGTGAATGAGTGAGTGAGTGACTGAGTGGGTGAGTGGGTGAGTGGATGGGTGGATGGGTGGGTGAGTGGATGAGTGGGTGAGTGAGTGAGTGGGTGAGTGGGTGAGTGGATGGGTGGGTGAGTGGATGAGTGGGTGAGTGGGTGAGTGGGTGAGTGGGTGAGTGGGTGGGTGGGTGAGTGGGTGGGTGGGTGAGTGGGTGAGTGGGTGAGTGGGTGAGTGGGTGGGTGGGTGAGTGGGTGAGTGACTGACTCAGTGACTGAGTGACTGAGTGAGTGAGTGGGTGAGGGAGTGCGTGAGTGAGTGACTGAGTGGGTGAGTGGGTGAGTGGATGGATGGGTGAGTGGATGAGTGGGTGAGTGGGTGAGTGGGTGGGTGGGTGAGTGGGTGAGTGACTGACTCAGTGACTGAGTGACTGAGTGAGTGAGTGAGTGAGTGAGTGAGTGACTGAGTGGGTGAGTGGGTGAGTGGGTGAGTGGGTGGGTGGGTGAGTGGGTGAGTGGGTGAGTGACTGACTCAGTGACTGAGTGACTGAGTGAGTGAGTGGGTGAGTGAGTGAGTGAGTGAGTGAGTGACTGAGTGGGTGAGTGGGTGAGTGGATGGGTGGGTGAGTGGATGAGTGGGTGAGTGGGTCGGTGGGTGGGTGAGTGAGTGGGTGGGTGAGTGGGTCGGTGGGTGGGTGAGTGAGTGGGTGAGTGGGTGGGTGGGTGAGTGGGTGAGTGACTGACTCAGTGACTGAGTGACTGAGTGAGTGAGTGGGTGAATGAGTGAGTGAGTGACTGAGTGGGTGAGTGGATGGGTGGATGGGTGGGTGAGTGGATGAGTGGGTGAGTGAGTGAGTGAGTGAGTGGGTGAGTGGGTGAGTGGATGGGTGGGTGAGTGGATGAGTGGGTGAGTGGGTGAGTGGGTGGGTGTGTGAGTGGGTGAGTGACTGACTCAGTGACTGAGTGACTGAGTGAGTGAGTGGGTGAGTGAGTGACTGAGTGGGTGAGTGGGTGAGTGGATGGGTGGGTGAGTGGATGAGTGGGTGAGTGGGTGAGTGGGTGGGTGGGTGAGTGGGTGAGTGGGTGGGTGGGTGAGTGGGTGAGTGAGTGAGTGAGTGAGTGGGTGAGTGGGTGAGTGGATGGGTGGGTGAGTGGATGAGTGGGTGAGTGGGTGAGTGGGTAAGTGGGTGGGTGGGTGAGTGGGTGAGTGGATGAGTGGGTGAGTGGGTGAGTGGGTGGGTGGGTGAGTGGATGAGTGGGTGAGTGGGTGAGTGGGTGGGTGGGTGAGTGGGTGAGTGGGTGAGTGACTGACTCAGTGACTGAGTGACTGAGTGAGTGAGTGGGTGAGTGAGTGAGTGACTGAGTGGGTGAGTGGGTGAGTGGATGGGTGGGTGAGTGGATGAGTGGGTGAGTGGGTGAGTGGGTCGGTGGGTGGGTGAGTGAGTGGGTGGGTGAGTGGGTCGGTGGGTGGGTGAGTGAGTGGGTGAGTGGGTGGGTGGGTGAGTGGGTGAGTGACTGACTCAGTGACTGAGTGACTGAGTGAGTGAGTGGGTGAGTGAGTGAGTGAGTGACTGAGTGGGTGAGTGGGTGAGTGGATGGGTGGGTGAGTGGATGAGTGGGTGAGTGGGTGAGTGGGTGAGTGACTGACTCAGTGACTGAGTGACTGAGTGACTGAGTGGGTGAGTGAGTGAGTGACTGAGTGGGTGAGTGGGTGAGTGAGTGAGTGAGTGACTGAGTGGGTGAGTGGATGAGTGGGTGAGTGAGTGAGTGGGTGAGTGGGTGAGTGGATGGGTGGGTGAGTGGATGAGTGGGTGAGTGGGTGAGTGGGTGGGTGGGTGAGTGGGTGAGTGACTGACTCAGTGACTGAGTGACTGAGTGAGTGAGTGGGTGAGGGAGTGCGTGAGTGAGTGACTGAGTGGGTGAGTGGGTGAGTGGATGGATGGGTGAGTGGATGAGTGGGTGAGTGGGTGAGTGGGTGGGTGGGTGAGTGGGTGAGTGACTGACTCAGTGACTGAGTGACTGAGTGAGTGAGTGGGTGAGTGAGTGAGTGACTGAGTGGGTGAGTGGGTGAGTGGGTGAGTGGGTGAGTGGGTGGGTGGGTGAGTGGGTGAGTGGGTGAGTGACTGACTCAGTGACTGAGTGACTGAGTGAGTGAGTGGGTGAGTGAGTGAGTGAGTGAGTGAGTGACTGAGTGGGTGAGTGGGTGAGTGGATGGGTGGGTGAGTGGATGAGTGGGTGAGTGGGTCGGTGGGTGGGTGAGTGAGTGGGTGAGTGGGTGGGTGGGTGAGTGGGTGAGTGACTGACTCAGTGACTGAGTGACTGAGTGAGTGAGTGGGTGAATGAGTGAGTGAGTGACTGAGTGGGTGAGTGGATGGGTGGATGGGTGGGTGAGTGGATGAGTGGGTGAGTGAGTGAGTGAGTGGGTGAGTGGGTGAGTGGATGGGTGGGTGAGTGGATGAGTGGGTGAGTGGGTGAGTGGGTGGGTGGGTGAGTGGGTGAGTGACTGACTCAGTGACTGAGTGACTGAGTGAGTGAGTGGGTGAGTGAGTGAGTGAGTGAGTGGGTGAGTGGGTGAGTGGATGGGTGGGTGAGTGGATGAGTGGGTGAGTGGGTGAGTGGGTAAGTGGGTGGGTGGGTGACTGACTCAGTGACTGAGTGACTGAGTGAGTGAGTGGGTGAGTGAGTGAGTGACTGAGTGGGTGAGTGGGTGAGTGGATGGGTGGGTGAGTGGATGAGTGGGTGAGTGGGTGAGTGGGTGGGTGGGTGAGTGGGTGAGTGGGTGAGTGACTGACTCAGTGACTGAGTGACTGAGTGAGTGAGTGGGTGAGTGAGTGAGTGACTGAGTGGGTGAGTGGGTGAGTGGATGGGTGGGTGAGTGGATGAGTGGGTGAGTGGGTGAGTGGGTCGGTGGGTGGGTGAGTGAGTGGGTGAGTGGGTGATTCAGTGACTGAGTGACTGAGTGAGTGAGTGAATGAGTGAGTGAGTGAGTGAGTGACTGAGTGGGTGAGTGGATGGGTGGGTGAGTGGATGAGTGGGTGACTGGGTGAGTGGGTGGGTGAGTGGGTGAGTGACTGACTCAGTGACTGAGTGACTGAGTGAGTGAGTGGGTGAGTGAGTGAGTGAGTGAGTGGGTGAGTGGGTGAGTGGATGGGTGGGTGAGTGGATGAGTGGGTGAGTGGGTGAGTGGGTGGGTGGGTGAGTGGGTGAGTGGGTGAGTGGGTGAGTGACTGACTCAGTGACTGAGTGACTGAGTGAGTGAGTGGGTGAGTGAGTGAGTGACTGAGTGGGTGAGTGGGTGAGTGGATGGGTGGGTGAGTGGATGAGTGGGTGAGTGGGTGAGTGGGTGGGTGGGTGAGTGGGTGAGTGGGTGAGTGACTGACTCAGTGACTGAGTGACTGAGTGAGTGAGTGGGTGAGTGAGTGAGTGACTGAGTGGGTGAGTGGGTGAGTGGATGGGTGGGTGAGTGGATGAGTGGGTGAGTGGGTGAGTGGGTCGGTGGGTGGGTGAGTGAGTGGGTGGGTGAGTGGGTCGGTGGGTGGGTGAGTGAGTGGGTGAGTGGGTGGGTGGGTGAGTGGTTGAGTGACTGATTCAGTGACTGAGTGACTGAGTGAGTGAGTGAGTGAATGAGTGAGTGAGTGAGTGAGTGACTGAGTGGGTGAGTGGGTGAGTGGATGGGTGGGTGAGTGGATGAGTGGGTGACTGGGTGAGTGGGTGGGTGAGTGGGTGAGTGACTGACTCAGTGACTGAGTGACTGAGTGAGTGAGTGAGTGGGTGAGTGAGTGAGTGACTGAGTGGGTGAGTGGGTGAGTGACTGACTCAGTGACTGAGTGAGTGAGTGGGTGAGTGAGTGAGTGAGTGAGTGAGTGAGTGACTGAGTGGGTGAGTGGGTGAGTGAGTGAGTGAGTGACTGAGTGGATGAGTGGGTGAGTGGATGGGTGGGTGGGTGAGTGGGTGAGTGGATGGGTGGGTGGGTGAGTGGGTGAGTGGGTGAGTGGGTGGGTGGGTGAGTGGGTGAGTGGATGAGTGGGTGAGTGGGTGAGTGGATGAGTGGGTGAGTGGGTGAGTGGGTGGGTGAGTGGGTGAGTGACTGACTCAGTGACTGAGTGACTGAGTGAGTGAGTGGGTGAGTGAGTGAGTGAGTGGGTGAGTGGATGGGTGGGTGAGTGGATGAGTGGGTGAGTGGGTGAGTGGGTCGGTGGGTGGGTGAGTGAGTGGGTGGGTGGGTGAGTGGGTGAGTGACTGACTCAGTGACTGAGTGACTGAGTGAGTGAGTGAGTGACTGAGTGGGTGAGTGGGTGAGTGGATGGGTGGGTGAGTGGATGAGTGGGTGAGTGGGTGAGTGGGTCGGTGGGTGGGTGAGTGAGTGGGTGGGTGAGTGGGTGAGTGGATGGGTGGGTGAGTGGGTGAGTGGGTGGGTGGGTGAGTGGGTGAGTGACTGACTCAGTGACTGAGTGACTGAGTGAGTGAGTGGGTGAATGAGTGAGTGAGTGACTGAGTGGGTGAGTGGGTGAGTGGATGGGTGGGTGAGTGGATGAGTGGGTGACTGGGTGAGTGGGTGGGTGAGTGGGTGAGTGACTGACTCAGTGACTGAGTGACTGAGTGAGTGAGTGGGTGAGTGAGTGAGTGAGTGAGTGAGTGACTGAGTGGATGAGTGGGTGAGTGGATGGGTGGGTGAGTGGATGAGTGGGTGAGTGGGTGAGTGGGTGAGTGGGTGGGTGGATGAGTGGGTGAGTGGATGAGTGGGTGAGTGGATGAGTGGGTGAGTGGATGAGTGGGTGAGTGGATGAGTGGATGAGTGGGTGAGTGGGTGAGTGGGTGAGTGGGTGAGTGGATGAGTGGGTGAGTGGATGGGTGGGTGAGTGGGTGAGTGGGTGAGTGGGTGAGTGGGTGAGTGGATGGGTGGGTGAGTGGATGAGTGGGTGAGTGGGTGAGTGGGTGGGTGGGTGAGTGGGTGAGTGGGTGAGTGGGTGAGTGGGTGAGTGGATGAGTGGGTGAGTGGGTGAGTGGGTGAGTGGGTGAGTGGGTGAGTGACTGACTCAGTGACTGAGTGACTGAGTGAGTGAGTGGGTGAGTGAGTGAGTGAGTGAGTGAGTGACTGAGTGGGTGAGTGGGTGAGTGGATGGGTGGGTGACTGGGTGAGTGGGTGGGTGAGTGGGTGAGTGACTGACTCAGTGACTGAGTGACTGAGTGAGTGAGTGAGTGACTGAGTGGGTGAGTGGGTGAGTGACTGACTCAGTGACTGAGTGAGTGAGTGAGTGACTGAGTGGGTGAGTGGGTGAGTGACTGACTCAGTGACTGAGTGAGTGAGTGGGTGAGTGAGTGAGTGAGTGAGTGACTGAGTGGGTGAGTGGGTGAGTGAGTGAGTGAGTGACTGAGTGGATGAGTGGGTGAGTGGATGGGTGGGTGAGTGGGTGAGTGGGTGGGTGGGTGGGTGGGTGAGTGGATGAGTGGGTGAGTGGATGAGTGGGTGACTGGGTGAGTGGGTGGGTGAGTGGGTGAGTGACTGACTCAGTGACTGAGTGACTGAGTGAGTGAGTGAGTGGGTGAGTGAGTGAGTGAGTGACTGAGTGGGTGAGTGGGTGAGTGACTGACTCAGTGACTGAGTGAGTGAGTGGGTGAGTGAGTGAGTGAGTGAGTGACTGAGTGGGTGAGTGGGTGAGTGGATGGGTGGGTGAGTGGATGAGTGGGTGAGTGGGTGAGTGGGTGGGTGAGTGGGTGAGTGGGTGAGTGACTGACTCAGTGACTGAGTGACTGAGTGAGTGAGTGGGTGAGTGGATGAGTGGGTGAGTGGGTGAGTGGGTCGGTGGGTGGGTGAGTGAGTGGGTGGGTGGGTGAGTGGGTGAGTGACTGACTCAGTGACTGAGTGACTGAGTGAGTGAGTGAGTGACTGAGTGGGTGAGTGGGTGAGTGGATGAGTGGGTGAGTGGGTGAGTGGGTCGGTGGGTGGGTGAGTGAGTGGGTGGGTGAGTGGGTGAGTGGATGGGTGGGTGAGTGGGTGAGTGGGTGGGTGGGTGAGTGGGTGAGTGACTGACTCAGTGACTGAGTGACTGAGTGAGTGAGTGGGTGAATGAGTGAGTGAGTGACTGAGTGGGTGAGTGGGTGAGTGGATGGGTGGGTGAGTGGATGAGTGGGTGACTGGGTGAGTGGGTGGGTGAGTGGGTGAGTGACTGACTCAGTGACTGAGTGACTGAGTGAGTGAGTGAGTGGGTGAGTGAGTGAGTGAGTGAGTGAGTGAGTGAGTGACTGAGTGGATGGGTGGGTGAGTGGATGAGTGGGTGAGTGGGTGAGTGGGTGGGTGGGTGAGTGGGTGAGTGACTGACTCAGTGACTGAGTGACTGAGTGAGTGGGTGAGTGAGTGAGTGAGTGAGTGAGTGAGTGAGTGAGTGACTGAGTGGGTGAGTGGGTGAGTGGATGGGTGGGTGAGTGGATGAGTGGGTGAGTGGGTGGGTGAGTGGGTGAGTGGGTGAGTGACTGACTCAGTGACTGAGTGACTGAGTGACTGAGTGGGTGAGTGAGTGAGTGACTGAGTGGGTGAGTGGGTGAGTGAGTGAGTGAGTGACTGAGTGGGTGAGTGGGTGAGTGGGTCGGTGGGTGGGTGAGTGAGTGGGTGGGTGAGTGGGTGGGTGGGTGAGTGTCTGAGTGAGTGTCTGACTAACTGACTGACTGAGTGTCTGACTGAGTGACTCACTGACTTGCCAGGCTGCTGCGTCTCTGTGGTGACAAGTCACAGGAACTGCTCATGAGGCTGGTGGTCACTGCTTGCGACTACTGCCAGGATGGACTGGCACGCGTCCTGCTGTCTAAGACTCTCACCGGAGGGACAGAGGTGAGTGTCTGTGTGGAGTTAGACACTCACTTAGTTAGACACTCACTCAGGCAGTCAGTCACTCAATCAGTCACTCAGTCACTCGCTCAGTCAGTCACTCAGTCACTGACTTAGTCACTTAGTCACTCAGTCACTCACCCACTCACCCACCCACTCATTCACTCACTCAGTCACTCACCCACTCAATCACCCACTCACTCAGTCACTCACCCACTCACTCACCCACTCACCCACTCACTCATGCACTCACTCACCCACTCACTCACCCACTCACTCAGTCAGTCAGTCACTCACTCACTCACTCAGTCAGTCACTCACTCACTCACTCACTCACTCACTCACCCACTCAGTCACTCACCCATTCACCCACCCACTCATTCACCCACTCAGTCACTCACCCACTCACTCACCCACTCACTCAGTCACTCACCCACTCACTCACTCAGTCACTCACCCACTCACTCACCCACTCACCCACTCACTCATGCACTCACTCACCCACCCACTCACTCACCCACTCACTCAGTCAGTCAGTCACTCAGTCACTCACTCACTCACTCAGTCAGTCACTCAGTCACTCACTCACTCACTCACTCACCCACTCAGTCACTCACCCATTCACCCACCCACTCATTCACCCACTCAGTCACTCACCCACTCACTCACCCACTCACTCACTCACCCATTCACCCACTCACTCACTCACCCATTCACCCACTCACTCACTCACCCACTCAGTCACTCACCCATTCACCCACCCACTCATTCACCCACTCAGTCACTCACCCACTCACTCACCCACTCACTCACTCACTCACCCATTCACCCACTCACTCACTCACTCACCCATTCACCCACTCACTCACTCACCCACTCACTCACTCAGACACTCACCCACTCACTCACTCAGTCACTCACCCACTCACTCACCCAGTCACCCACTCACTCATGTACTCACTCACCCACCCACTCACTCACCCACTCACTCAGTCAGTCAGTCACTCAGTCACTCACTCACTCACTCAGTCAGTCACTCAGTCACTCACTCACTCACTCACTCACCCACTCAGTCACTCACCCATTCACCCACCCACTCATTCACCCACTCAGTCACTCACCCACTCACTCACCCACTCACTCACTCACTCACCCATTCACCCACTCACTCACTCACCCATTCACCCACTCACTCACTCACCCACTCAGTCACTCACCCATTCACCCACCCACTCATTCACCCACTCAGTCACTCACCCACTCACTCACCCACTCACTCACTCACTCACCCATTCACCCACTCACTCACTCACCCATTCACCCACTCACTCACTCACCCACTCAGTCACTCACCCATTCACCCACCCACTCATTCACCCACTCAGTCACTCACCCACTCACTCACCCACTCACTCACTCACTTACCCATTCACCCACTCACTCACTCACCCATTCACCCACTCACTCACTCACCCACTCAGTCACTCACCCATTCACCCACCCACTCATTCACCCACTCAGTCACTCACCCACTCACTCACCCACTCACTCACTCACTCAGCCATTCACCCACTCACTCACTCACCCATTCACCCACTCACTCACTCACCCACTCAGTCACTCACCCATTCACCCACCCACTCATTCACCCACTCAGTCACTCACCCACTCACTCACCCACTCACTCACTCACTCACTCACCCATTCACCCACTCACTCACTCACCCATTCACCCACTCACTCACTCACCCACTCACTCACTCAGACACTCACCCACTCACTCACTCAGTCACTCACCCACTCACTCACCCACTCACCCACTCACTCATGCACTCACTCACCCACTCACTCACTCACCCACTCACTCAGTCAGTCAGTCACTCAGTCACTCACTCACTCACTCACTCAGTCAGTCACTCAGTCACTCACTCACTCACTCACCCACTCAGTCACTCACCCATTCACCCACCCACTCATTCACCCACTCAGTCACTCACCCACTCACTCACCCACTCACTCACTCACTCACCCATTCACCCACTCACTCACTCACCCATTCACCCACTCACTCACTCACCCACTCAGTCACTCACCCATTCACCCACCCACTCATTCACCCACTCAGTCACTCACCCACTCACTCACCCACTCACTCACTCACTCACCCATTCACCCACTCACTCACTCACCCATTCACCCACTCACTCACTCACCCACTCACTCACTCAGACACTCACCCACTCACTCACTCAGTCACTCACCCACTCACTCACCCACTCACCCACTCACTCATGCACTCACTCACCCACCCACTCACTCACCCACTCACTCAGTCAGTCACTCTTGTCACTCACTCACTCACTCACTCACTCAGTCAGTCACTCAGTCACTCACTCACTCACTCACCCACTCAGTCACTCACCCATTCACCCACCCACTCATTCACCCACTCAGTCACTCACCCACTCACTCACCCACTCACTCACTCACTCACCCATTCACCCACTCACTCACTCACCCATTCACCCACTCACTCACTCACCCACTCAGTCACTCACCCATTCACCCACCCACTCATTCACCCACTCAGTCACTCACCCACTCACTCACCCACTCACTCACTCACTCACCCATTCACCCACTCACTCACCCATTCACCCACTCACTCACTCACCCACTCACTCAGACACTCACCCAGTCAATCAGAGTCTCACTGAGCCATTCACTGACTGAGTGAGTCAGTGGGTGAGTGAGGGACTGAGCGAGTGACTGATTGAATGACTGAGTGACTGACTGACTGAGTGTCTAAGTGAGTGACTGATTGAATGACTGATTGAATGACTGAGTGACTGACTGAGTGAGTGAGTGACTGACTGAGTGTCTAAGTGAGTGACTGAGTGACAGAATGACTGAGTGAGTGACTGAGTGAGTGACTGACTGAATGACTGAGTGAGTGACTGAGTGAGTGACTGAGTGAGTGAGTGAGTGACTGAGTGACAGAATGACTGAGTGACTGACTGAGTGAGTGAGTGACTGACTGAGTGACTGATTGAATGACTGACTGAGTGAGTGACTGACTGAGTGACTGACTGAGTGACTGATTGAATGACTGACTGAGTGAGTGACTGAGTAAGTGAGTGGGTGAGTGAGTGACTGATTGACTGACTGAGTGACTGACTGAGTGAGTGAGTGACTGACTGACTGAGTGACTGACTGAGTGAGTGAGTGACTGACTGACTGAGTGATTGACTGAGTAAGTGAGTGGGTGAGTGAGTGACTGACTGACTGACTGAGTGACTGAATCTCACCCCGCGTAGTCAACCCGTGTCTACGCCACGCTCCACCTCCGTGTCCTCCTGCGTATTGGGGTGGACTTCTTCACGAACTGGGGGGTGGAGTTGCTGCTCACCCAACTCCACGACCCCTCGCCCAGCGTCGCTCACCACGCACTCACCATCCTGCACGAGGCCTGTGACGATAAGGTGAGGTGCTCACCACCACGCTCACCACTCACTCACTCAGTCACTCACTCAGTCACTCACTCAGTCACTCACTCAGTCACTCACTCACTCACTCAGTCATTCAGTCACTCACTCACTCATTCACTCACTCAGTCACTCACTCAGTCACTCACTCAGTCACTCACTCAGTCACTTACTCAGTCACTCACTCAGTCACTCAGTCACTCACTCAGTCATTCAGTCACTCACTCACTCATTCACTCACTCACTCAGTCACTCACTCAGTCATTCAGTCACTCAGTCACTCACTCACTCAGTCACTCACGCAGTCACTCACTCAGTCACTCACTCAGTCACTCACTCAGTCACTCAGTCACTCACTCAGTCATTCAGTCACTCACTCACTCATTCACTCACTCACTCAGTCACTCACTCAGTCATTCAGTCACTCAGTCAGTCACTCAGTCACTCACTCAGTCACTCACTCAGTCACTCAGTCACTCACTCACTCATTCACTCACTCACTCAGTCACTCACTCAGTCATTCAGTCACTCAGTCAGTCACTCAGTCACTCACTCAGTCACTCACTCAGTCACTCAGTCACTCACTCACTCATTCACTCACTCACTCAGTCACTCACTCAGTCATTCAGTCACTCAGTCAGTCACTCAGTCACTCACTCAGTCACTCACTCAGTCACTCACTCACTCACTCACCCACCCAGCGTCGCTCACCACGCACTCACCATCCTGCATGAGGCCTATGACGATAAGGTGAGGTGCTCACCACCACGCTCACCACTCACTCACTCAGTCACTCACTCAGTCACTCACTCAGTCACTCACTCAGTCACTTACTCAGTCACTCACTCAGTCACTCAGTCACTCACTCACTCATTCACTCACTCACTCAGTCACTCACTCAGTCATTCAGTCACTCAATCACTCACTCATTCACTCACTCACTCACTCACCACCACGCTCACCCACTCACTCAGTCACTCACCCACTCACTCAGTCACTCACCCACTCACTCACTCACTCACCCACTCACTCACTCACTCACCCACTCACTCACTCACTCACTCACTCACTCACTCACCCACCCACTCACTCACCCACTCACCCACTCACTCACCCACCCACTCACTCACCCACTCACCCACTCATTCACTCACCCACTCACCCACTCACTCACCCACCCACTCACTCACCCACTCACCCACTCACTCACTCACCCACTCACCCACTCACTCACCCACTCACTCACTCACCCACTCACCCACTCACTCACCCACTCACTCACTCACTCACTCACTCACCCACTCACCCACTCACTCACCCACCCACTCACTCACCCACTCACCCACTCACTCACTCACCCACTCACCCACTCACTCACCCACTCACTCACTCACCCACTCACCCACTCACTCACCCACTCACTCACCCACTCACTCACCCACTCACCCACTCACTCACCCATCCACTCACTCACTCACTCACCCACTCACTCACCCACTCACTCACCCACTCACTCACCCACTCACTCACTCACCCACTCACTCACTCACCCACTCACCCACTCACTCACCCACTCACTCACTCACCCACTCACCCACTCACTCACCCACTCACTCACCCACTCACTCACCCACTCACCCACTCACTCACCCATCCACTCACTCACTCACTCACTCACCCACTCACCCACTCACTCACCCATCCACTCACTCACTCACCCACTCACTCACCCACTCACCCACTCACTCACCCACTCACTCACCCACTCACTCACCCACTCACCCACTCACTCACCCATCCACTCACTCACCCACTCACCCACTCACTCACTCACCCACTCACCCACTCACTCACCCACTCACTCACTCACCCACTCACCCACTCACTCACCCACTCACTCACCCACTCACTCACCCACTCACCCACTCACTCACCCATCCACTCACTCACTCACTCACCCACTCACTCACTCACTCACCCAGCGTCGCTCACCACGCACTCACCATCCTGCACGAAGCCTGTGACGACAAGGTGAGGTGCTCACCACCACGCTCACCCACTCACTCAGTCACTCACTCACTCACTCAGTCACTCACTTAGACACTCAGTCACTCAGTCAGTCACTCACTCAGTCAGTCACTCACTCAGTCACTCAGTCACCCACTCACTCACCCACTCACCCACTCACTCACTCACCCACTCACTCACTCAGACACTCACCCACTCACTCACCCAGCGTCGCTCACCACGCACTCACCTTCCTGCACGAAGCCTGTGACGACAAGGTGAGGTGCTCACCACCACGCTCACCACTCACTCACCCACTCACTCACTCACTCACCCACTCACTCACTCACCCACTCACCCACTCACCCACTCACCCATCCACTCACTCACTCACCCATCCACTCACTCACTCACTCACCCATCCACTCACTCACCCACTCACTCACCCATCCACTCACCCACTCACTCACCCACCCACTCACCCACCCACTCACCCATCCACTCACTCACCCACTCACCCACTCACCCACTCACTCACCCACCCACTCACTCACCCACTCACCCACTCACCCACTCACCCACCCACTCACTCACCCATCCACTCACTCACCCATCCACTCACTCACTCACCCACCCACTCACCCACCCACTCACTCACCCATCCACTCACTCACCCATCCACTCACTCACTCACCCATCCACTCACTCACTCACCCACCCACTCACCCACCCACTCACTCACCCATCCACTCACTCACCCATCCACTCACTCACTCACCCATCCACTCACTCACTCACCCACTCACCCACTCACTCACCCATCCACTCACTCACTCACTCACCCATCCACTCACTCACCCACTCATCCACTCACCCATCCACTCACTCACCCACTCACCCACTCACCCATCCACTCACTCACCCACTCACCCACTCACCCATCCACTCACTCACTCACCCACTCACTCACTCACCCACTCACTCACTCACTCACCCACCCACTCACTCACTCACCCAGCGTCGCTCACCACGCACTCACCATCCTGCACGAAGCCTGTGACGACAAGGTGAGGTGCTCACCACCACGCTCACCCACTCACTCACTCACTTAGACACTCAGTCACTCACTCACTCACTCACCCACTCACCCACTCACTCAGTCACTCACTCAGTCACTCACTCACTCACCCACTCACTCAGACACTCACTCACCCACTCACTCAGACACTCACTCACTCAGTCAGTCACTCACTCACTCACCCACTCACCCACTCACTCAGTCACTCACTCAGTCACTCACTCACTCACCCACTCACTCAGACACTCACTCACCCACTCACTCAGACACTCACTCACTCACTCAGACACTCACTCACTCACCCACTCACTCACTCACTCAGTTGTTGTTGTTGTGATGTTGTTGTGATGTTGTTGTGATGTTGTTGTTGTGTTGTTGTGATGTTGTTGTGATGTTGTTGTGATGTTGTTGTTGTGTTGTTGTGATGTTGTTGTGATGTTGTTGTTGTGATGTTGTTGTTGTTGTGTTGTTGTGATGTTGTTGTTGTGTTGTTGTGATGTTGTTGTGATGTTGTTGTTGTGTTGTTGTTGTGTTGTTGTGATGTTGTTGTGATGTTGTTGTTGTGTTGTTGTGATGTTGTTGTGATGTTGTTGTTGTGTTGTTGTTGTGTTGTTGTGATGTTGTTGTGATGTTGTTGTGATGTTGTTGTTGTGTTGTTGTGATGTTGTTGTGTTGTTGTTGTTGTGATGTTGTTGTGTTGTTGTTGTTGTGATGTTGTTGTTGTGGTTGTTGTTGTTGTTTGCAGGCCAATCTGCATGCGCTGGTGCAGATGAAACCGGCTCTGTCGCACCTCGGAGAGAGTGGAGCTCTCCTGCTGATACGGTGCAAACACCAACTAGCACACTAACTAGTACACTAGTACACTAACTAGCACACTAACTAGTACACTAACTAGTACACTAACTAGTACACTAACTAGCACACTAACTAGCACACTAACTAGTACACTAACTAGCACACTAACTAGCACACTAACTAGCACACTAACTAGTACACTAACTAGCACACTAACTAGCACACTAACTAGCACACTAACTAGCACACTAACTAGTACACTAACTAGCACACTAACTAGCACACTAACTAGCACACTAACTAGCACACTAACTAGTACACTAACTAGCACACTAACTAGCACACTAACTAGCACACTAACTAGCACACTAACTAGTACACTAACTAGTACACTAACTAGCACACTAACTAGTACACTAACTAGCACACTAACTAGCACACTAACTAGCACACTAACTAGTACACTAACTAGTACACTAACTAGTACACTAACTAGTACACTAACTAGCACACTAACTAGCACACTAACTAGCACACTAACTAGTACACTAACTAGCACACTAACTAGCACACTAACTAGTACACTAACTAGTACACTAACTAGCACACTAACTAGCACACTAACTAGTACACTAACTAGCACACTAACTAGCACACTAACTAGCACACTAACTAGTACACTAACTAGCACACTAACTAGTACACTAACTAGTACACTAACTAGCACACTAACTAGTACACTAACTAGTACACTAACTAGTACACTAACTAGCACACTAACTAGCACACTAACTAGCACACTAACTAGTACACTAACTAGTACACTAACTAGCACACTAACTAGCACACTAACTAGTACACTAACTAGCACACTAACTAGCACACTAACTAGCACACTAACTAGTACACTAACTAGCACACTAACTAGCACACTAACTAGTACACTAACTAGTACACTAACTAGCACACTAACTAGCACACTAACTAGCACACTAACTAGCACACTAACTAGTACACTAACTAGTACACTAACTAGCACACTAACTAGCACACTAACTAGCACACTAACTAGCGCACTAACTAGCACACTAACTAGTACACTAACTAGCACACTAACTAGCACACTAACTAGTACACTAACTAGCACACTAACTAGTACACTAACTAGTACACTAACTAGCACACTAACTAGCACACTAACTAGTACACTAACTAGCACACTAACTAGCACACTAACTAGCACACTAACTAGCACACTAACTAGTACACTAACTAGTACACTAACTAGCACACTAACTAGCACACTAACTAGCACACTAACTAGCGCACTAACTAGCACACTAACTAGTACACTAACTAGCACACTAACTAGCACACTAACTAGTACACTAACTAGCACACTAACTAGCACACTAACTAGTACACTAACTAGTACACTAACTAGCACACTAACTAGTACACTAACTAGCACACTAACTAGCACACTAACTAGTACACTAACTAGTACACTAACTAGTACACTAACTAGTACACTAACTAGCACACTAACTAGCACACTAACTAGTACACTAACTAGCACACTAACTAGCACACTAACTAGTACACTAACTAGCACACTAACTAGCACACTAACTAGCACACTAACTAGCACACTAACTAGTACACTAACTAGCACACTAACTAGCACACTAACTAGTACACTAACTAGTACACTAACTAGCACACTAACTAGTACACTAACTAGCACACTAACTAGCACACTAACTAGTACACTAACTAGCACACTAACTAGCACACTAACTAGTACACTAACTAGCACACTAACTAGTACACTAACTAGTACACTAACTAGTACACTAACTAGCACACTAACTAGTACACTAACTAGTACACTAACTAGCACACTAACTAGTACACTAACTAGCACACTAACTAGTACACTAACTAGCACACTAACTAGCACACTAACTAGTACACTAACTAGCACACTAACTAGCACACTAACTAGTACACTAACTAGCACACTAACTAGCACACTAACTAGTACACTAACTAGCACACTAACTAGCACACTAACTAGCACACTAACTAGTACACTAACTAGTACACTAGCACACTAACTAGTACACTAACTAGCACACTAACTAGTACACTAGTACACTAACTAGTACACTAACTAGTACACTAACTAGTACACTAACTAGTACACTAACTAGTACACTAACTAGTACACTAACTAGTACACTAACTAGCACACTAACTAGCACACTAACTAGTACACTAACTAGCACACTAACTAGTACACTAACTAGCACACTAACTAGTACACTAACTAGCACACTAACTAGTACACTAACTAGCACACTAACTAGTACACTAACTAGTACACTAACTAGCACACTAACTAGCACACTAACTAGTACACTAACTAGTACACTAACTAGCACACTAACTAGCACACTAACTAGTACACTAACTAGCACACTAACTAGTACACTAACTAGTACACTAACTAGTACACTAACTAGCACACTAACTAGCACACTAACTAGCACACTAACTAGCACACTAACTAGCACACTAACTAGCACACTAACTAGTACACTAACTAGTACACTAACTAGTACACTAACTAGTACACTAACTAGCACACTAACTAGTACACTAACTAGCACACTAACTAGTACACTAACTAGTACACTAACTAGTACACTAACTAGCACACTAACTAGCACACTAACTAGCACACTAACTAGCACACTAACTAGCACACTAACTAGCACACTAACTAGCACACTAACTAGCACACTAACTAGCACACTAACTAGTACACTAACTAGCACACTAACTAGTACACTAACTAGCACACTAACTAGCACACTAACTAGTACACTAACTAGCACACTAACTAGCACACTAACTAGTACACTAACTAGCACACTAACTAGTACACTAACTAGTACACTAGCACACTAACTAGTACACTAACTAGCACACTAACTAGTACACTAACTAGCACACTAACTAGTACACTAACTAGTACACTAGCACACTAACTAGTACACTAACTAGCACACTAACTAGTACACTAGTACACTAACTAGTACACTAACTAGTACACTAACTAGTACACTAACTAGCACACTAACTAGTACACTAACTAGTACACTAACTAGTACACTAACTAGTACACTAACTAGCACACTAACTAGTACACTAACTAGCACACTAACTAGCACACTAACTAGTACACTAACTAGCACACTAACTAGTACACTAACTAGTACACTAACTAGTACACTAACTAGCACACTAACTAGCACACTAACTAGTACACTAACTAGCACACTAACTAGTACACTAACTAGTACACTAACTAGTACACTAACTAGTACACTAACTAGTACACTAACTAGCACACTAACTAGCACACTAACTAGTACACTAACTAGCACACTAACTAGCACACTAACTAGCACACTAACTAGCACACTAACTAGTACACTAACTAGTACACTAACTAGTACACTAACTAGTACACTAACTAGTACACTAACTAGCACACTAACTAGTACACTAACTAGTACACTAACTAGTACACTAACTAGTACACTAACTAGCACACTAACTAGTACACTAACTAGTACACTAACTAGCACACTAACTAGCACACTAACTAGCACACTAACTAGCACACTAACTAGTACACTAACTAGTACACTAACTAGCACACTAACTAGCACACTAACTAGTACACTAACTAGCACACTAACTAGCACACTAACTAGCACACTAACTAGCACACTAACTAGTACACTAACTAGTACACTAACTAGCACACTAACTAGTACACTAACTAGTACACTAACTAGCACACTAACTATCACACTAACTATCACACTAACTAGCACACTAACTAGCACACTAACTAGTACACTAACTAGCACACTAGCACACTAACTAGCACACTAACTAGTACACTAACTAGCACACTAACTAGTACACTAACTAGCACACTAACTAGTACACTAACTAGTACACTAACTAGCACACTAACTAGCACACTAACTAGCACACTAACTAGCACACTAACTAGTACACTAACTAGCACACTAACTAGTACACTAACTAGCACACTAACTAGTACACTAACTAGCACACTAACTAGCACACTAACTAGTACACTAACTAGCACACTAACTAGTACACTAACTAGCACACTAACTAGTACACTAACTAGTACACTAACTAGCACACTAACTAGCACACTAACTTGTACACTAACTAGCACACTAGCACACTAACTAGCACACTAACTAGTACACTAACTAGCACACTAACTAGTACACTAACTAGCACACTAGCACACTAACTAGCACACTAACTAGTACACTAACTAGCACACTAACTAGCACACTAGCACACTAACTAGTACACTAACTAGTACACTAACTAGTACACTAACTAGCACACTAGTACACTAACTAGTACACTAACTAGCACACTAACTAGCACACTAACTAGCACACTAACTAGCACACTAACTAGTACACTAACTAGCACACTAAGTAGCACACTAACTAGCACACTAACTAGCACACTAACTAGCACACTAACTAGTACACTAACTAGCACACTAACTAGCACACTAACTAGTACACTAACTAGCACACTAACTAGTACACTAATACACTAACTAGCACACTAACTAGCACACTAATACACTAACTAGTACACTAACTAGTACACTAACTAGTACACTAACTAATACACTAACTAGTACACTAACTAGCACACTAACTAGTACACTAACTAGCACACTAACTAGTACACTAATACACTAACTAGCACACTAACTAGCACACTAATACACTAACTAGCACACTAACTAGCACACTAACTAGCACACTAATACACTAACTAGTACACTAACTAGTACACTAACTAGTACACTAACTAGTACACTAACTAGTACACTAACTAGCACACTAACTAGCACACTAACTAGCACACTAACTAGTACACTAACTAGCACACTAACTAGCACACTAACTAGCACACTAACTAGTACACTAACTAGTACACTAACTAGCACACTAGTACACTAACTAGTACACTAACTAGCACACTAACTAGCACACTAACTAGCACACTAACTAGCACACTAACTAGCACACTAACTAGCACACTAACTAGCACACTAACTAGTACACTAACTAGTACACTAACTAGCACACTAGTACACTAACTAGTACACTAACTAGCACACTAACTAGCACACTAACTAGCACACTAACTAGTACACTAACTAGTACACTAACTAGCACACTAACTAGCACACTAGTACACTAACTAGTACACTAACTAGCACACTAACTAGCACACTAGTACACTAACTAGTACACTAACTAGCACACTAACTAGCACACTAGTACACTAACTAGTACACTAACTAGTACACTAACTAGCACACTAACTAGCACACTAACTAGCACACTAACTAGCACACTAACTAGCACACTAACTAGCACACTAGTACACTAACTAGCACACTAACTAGCACACTAACTAGCACACTAACTAGTACACTAACTAGTACACTAACTAGCACACTAACTAGCACACTAACTAGCACACTAACTAGCACACTAACTAGTACACTAACTAGTACACTAGTACACTAGTACACTAACTAGTACACTAACTAGCACACTAACTAGCACACTAACTAGCACACTAACTAGCACACTAACTAGCACACTAACTAGCACACTAACTAGTACACTAACTAGCACACTAACTAGTACACTAACTAGTACACTAACTAGCACACTAACTAGCACACTAACTAGCACACTAACTAGCACACTAACTAGTACACTAACTAGCACACTAACTAGCACACTAACTAGTACACTAACTAGCACACTAACTAGCACACTAACTAGCACACTAACTAGCACACTAACTAGCACACTAACTAGTACACTAACTAGTACACTAACTAGCACACTAACTAGCACACTAACTAGCACACTAACTAGCACACTAACTAGCACACTAACTAGCACACTAACTAGCACACTAACTAGTACACTAGCACACTAACTAGTACACTAACTAGCACACTAACTAGCACACTAACTAGTACACTAACTAGCACACTAACTAGCACACTAACTAGTACACTAACTAGCACACTAACTAGCACACTAACTAGCACACTAACTAGCACACTAACTAGTACACTAACTAGCACACTAACTAGTACACTAACTAGCACACTAACTAGCACACTAACTAGCACACTAACTAGCACACTAACTAGCACACTAACTAGCACACTAACTAGTACACTAACTAGTACACTAGCACACTAACTAGCACACTAACTAGCACACTAACTAGTACACTAACTAGCACACTAACTAGCACACTAACTAGTACACTAACTAGCACACTAACTAGCACACTAACTAGTACACTAACTAGCACACTAACTAGCACACTAACTAGCACACTAACTAGCACACTAACTAGTACACTAACTAGCACACTAACTAGCACACTAACTAGCACACTAACTAGCACACTAACTAGCACACTAACTAGCACACTAACTAGCACACTAACTAGCACACTAACTAGCACACTAACTAGCACACTAACTAGCACACTAACTAGCACACTAACTAGCACACTAACTAGCACACTAACTAGCACACTAACTAGCACACTAACTAGTACACTAACTAGCACACTAACTAGCACACTAACTAGCACACTAACTAGTACACTAACTAGCACACTAACTAGTACACTAACTAGTACACTAGCACACTAACTAGTACACTAACTAGCACACTAACTAGCACACTAACTAGTACACTAACTAGCACACTAACTAGCACACTAACTAGTACACTAACTAGCACACTAACTAGCACACTAACTAGCACACTAACTAGCACACTAACTAGTACACTAACTAGCACACTAACTAGTACACTAACTAGTACACTAACTAGCACACTAACTAGCACACTAACTAGCACACTAACTAGCACACTAACTAGTACACTAACTAGCACACTAACTAGTACACTAACTAGTACACTAGCACACTAACTAGCACACTAACTAGCACACTAACTAGTACACTAACTAGCACACTAACTAGCACACTAACTAGTACACTAACTAGCACACTAACTAGCACACTAACTAGCACACTAACTAGTACACTAACTAGCACACTAACTAGCACACTAACTAGCACACTAACTAGCACACTAACTAGCACACTAACTAGCACACTAACTAGCACACTAACTAGTACACTAACTAGTACACTAGCACACTAACTAGTACACTAACTAGCACACTAACTAGCACACTAACTAGTACACTAACTAGCACACTAACTAGCACACTAACTAGTACACTAACTAGCACACTAACTAGCACACTAACTAGCACACTAACTAGCACACTAACTAGTACACTAACTAGCACACTAACTAGTACACTAACTAGTACACTAACTAGCACACTAACTAGCACACTAACTAGCACACTAACTAGCACACTAACTAGCACACTAACTAGCACACTAACTAGTACACTAACTAGTACACTAGCACACTAACTAGCACACTAACTAGCACACTAACTAGTACACTAACTAGCACACTAACTAGCACACTAACTAGTACACTAACTAGCACACTAACTAGCACACTAACTAGTACACTAACTAGCACACTAACTAGCACACTAACTAGCACACTAACTAGCACACTAACTAGTACACTAACTAGCACACTAACTAGCACACTAACTAGCACACTAACTAGCACACTAACTAGCACACTAACTAGCACACTAACTAGCACACTAACTAGCACACTAACTAGCACACTAACTAGCACACTAACTAGCACACTAACTAGCACACTAACTAGCACACTAACTAGTACACTAACTAGCACACTAACTAGCACACTAACTAGCACACTAACTAGCACACTAACTAGTACACTAACTAGCACACTAACTAGTACACTAACTAGTACACTAGCACACTAACTAGTACACTAACTAGCACACTAACTAGCACACTAACTAGTACACTAACTAGCACACTAACTAGCACACTAACTAGTACACTAACTAGCACACTAACTAGCACACTAACTAGCACACTAACTAGCACACTAACTAGTACACTAACTAGCACACTAACTAGTACACTAACTAGTACACTAACTAGCACACTAACTAGCACACTAACTAGCACACTAACTAGCACACTAACTAGTACACTAACTAGCACACTAACTAGTACACTAACTAGTACACTAGCACACTAACTAGCACACTAACTAGCACACTAACTAGTACACTAACTAGCACACTAACTAGCACACTAACTAGTACACTAACTAGCACACTAACTAGCACACTAACTAGTACACTAACTAGCACACTAACTAGCACACTAACTAGCACACTAACTAGTACACTAACTAGCACACTAACTAGCACACTAACTAGCACACTAACTAGCACACTAACTAGCACACTAACTAGTACACTAACTAGCACACTAACTAGCACACTAACTAGCACACTAACTAGCACACTAACTAGCACACTAACTAGCACACTAACTAGCACACTAACTAGCACACTAACTAGCACACTAACTAGCACACTAACTAGCACACTAACTAGCACACTAACTAGCACACTAACTAGCACACTAACTAGCACACTAACTAGCACACTAACTAGCACACTAACTAGCACACTAACTAGCACACTAACTAGCACACTAACTAGCACACTAACTAGCACACTAACTAGCACACTAACTAGCACACTAACTAGCACACTAACTAGCACACTAACTAGCACACTAACTAGCACACTAACTAGCACACTAACTAGCACACTAACTAGCACACTAACTAGCACACTAACTAGCACACTAACTAGCACACTAACTAGCACACTAACTAGCACACTAACTAGCACACTAACTAGCACACTAACTAGCACACTAACTAGCACACTAACTAGTACACTAACTAGCACACTAACTAGCACACTAACTAGCACACTAACTAGCACACTAACTAGCACACTAACTAGTACACTAACTAGTACACTAACTAGTACACTAACTAGTACACTAACTAGTACACTAACTAGCACACTAACTAGCACACTAACTAGCACACTAACTAGCACACTAACTAGTACACTAACTAGCACACTAACTAGCACACTAACTAGCACACTAACTAGCACACTAACTAGTACACTAACTAGCACACTAACTAGCACACTAACTAGCACACTAACTAGCACACTAACTAGCACACTAACTAGTACACTAACTAGCACACTAACTAGTACACTAACTAGCACACTAACTAGCACACTAACTAGCACACTAACTAGCACACTAACTAGTACACTAACTAGCACACTAACTAGCACACTAACTAGTACACTAACTAGTACACTAACTAGCACACTAACTAGCACACTAACTAGCACACTAACTAGCACACTAACTAGCACACTAACTAGCACACTAACTAGCACACTAACTAGCACACTAACTAGTACACTAACTAGCACACTAACTAGCACACTAACTAGCACACTAACTAGTACACTAACTAGCACACTAACTAGTACACTAACTAGCACACTAACTAGCACACTAACTAGCACACTAACTAGTACACTAACTAGTACACTAACTAGCACACTAACTAGCACACTAACTAGCACACTAACTAGCACACTAACTAGCACACTAACTAGCACACTAACTAGCACACTAACTAGCACACTAACTAGCACACTAACTAGCACACTAACTAGTACTAACTAGTATTGACGTCTGTCTCCCGCAGCTTTGCGTCGATCTCCAAGGGCTTCAGCTACTTGAACGAACGCGGATTCATCACCAAAGAGTTGGAGCGCTGGCGTCGGGTGAGAGAGAGACACCGTGGGGAGAGACACGGGGAGACACGGGGAGAGAGAGACACGGGGAGAGACACGGGGAGAGAGACACGGGGAGAGAGAGAGAGAGACACGGGGAGAGAGACACGGGGAGAGACACGGGGAGAGAGACACGGGGAGAGAGAGAGAGACACGGGGAGAGATACGGGGAGAGAGACACTGGGCGAGACACGGGGAGACACGGGGAGAGACACGGGGAGAGAGAGAGACACGGGGAGAGACACGGGGAGAGAGACACGGGGAGAGAGAGAGAGAGACACGGGGAGAGAGACACGGGGAGAGACACGGGGAGAGAGACACGGGGAGAGAGAGAGAGACACGGGGAGAGATACGGGGAGAGAGACACTGGGCGAGACACGGGGAGACACGGGGAGAGACACGGGGAGAGAGACACGGGGAGAGAGAGAGAGAGACACGGGGAGAGATTCGGGGAGAGAGACACGGGGAGAGAGACACGGGGAGAGAGAGACACCATGGGGAGAGACACGGGGAGACACGGAGACAGACACGGAGAGAGAGAGACACGGGGAGAGAGACATGGGGAGAGAGAGAGACACGGGGAGACACGGGGAGACACGGGGAGAGAGACACGGGGAGAGAGAGAGACACGGGGAGACACGGGGAGACACGGGGAGAGAGACACGGGGAGAGAGACACGGGGAGAGAGAGACACCATGGGGAGAGACACGGGGAGACACGGAGACAGACACGGGGAGAGAGAGACACGGGGAGAGAGACACGGGGAGAGACACGGGGAGACACGGGGAGAGAGAGACATGGGGAGACACGGGGAGAGAGACACGGGGAGACACGGGGAGAGAGACACGGGGAGAGAGACATGGGGAGAGACACGGGGAGACACGTGGAGAGACACGGGGAGAGAGACACGGGGAGAGAGAGAGAGAGACACGGGGAGAGACACGGAGAGAGACACGGGGAGAGAGACACGGGGAGAGAGAGACACCATGGGGAGAGACACGGGGAGAGAGAGAGACACGGGGAGAGAGACACGGGGAGAGAGAGACACGGGGAGAGAGAGACACGGGGAGAGAGACACGGGGAGAGAGACACTGAGAGAGACACGGGGAGAGAGACACGGGGAGAGAGAGAGACATGGGGAGAGAGAGACACGGGGAGAGAGACACGGTGAGAGAGACACGGGGAGAGAGACACTGAGAGAGACACGGGGAGAGAGACACGGGGAGAGAGAGAGACACTGAGAGAGAGAGGCACGGGGAGAGAGACACTGAAAGAGAGAGACACTGAGAGAGACACGGGGAAAGAGACACGGGGAGAGAGTGAGACACGGGGTCTCAGTGTCTCTCTGTCCGCTGTCTGTCTCAGGAGTACAATGTCCGATACGTGGACATTGTTGAACAGCATCTGAACGACGCTTTGACCACCTGGACGCGAGGACAGGGAGACGCGAGACGTTCCAGCCAGAGGTGAGACACGGGGAGACACGGGGAGACGCGGGGAGACACGGGGAGACACGGGGAGACACGGGGAGAGAGATACGGGGAGACACGGGGAGACACGGGGAGACACGGGGAGACACGGGGAGAGAGATACGGGGAGACACGGGGAGACACGGGGAGAGAGATACGGGGAGACACGGGGAGACACGGGGAGACACGGGGAGAGAGATACGGGGAGACACGGGGAGACACGGGGAGAGAGATACGGGGAGACACGGGGAGAGAGACACGGGGAGACACGGGGAGACACGGGGAGAGAGATACGGGGAGACACGGGGAGACACGGGGAGACACGGGGAGAGAGACACGGGGAGACACGGGGAGACACGCGGAGACACGGGGAGACACGGGGAGAGAGATACGGGGAGACACGGGGAGACACGGGGAGACACGGGGAGAGAGATACGGGGAGACACGGGGAGACACGGGGAGACACGGGGAGACACGGGGAGAGAGACACGGGGAGACACGCGGAGACACGGGGAGACACGGGGAGAGAGATACGGGGAGACACGGGGAGACACGGGGAGACACGGGGAGAGAGATACGGGGAGACACGGGGAGACACGGGGAGACACGGGGAGACACGGGGAGAGAGACACGGGGAGACACGGGGAGACACGCGGAGACACGGGGAGACACGGGGAGAGAGATACGGGGAGACACGGGGAGACACGGGGAGACACGGGGAGACACGGGGAGAGACACGGGGAGACACGGGGAGACACGGGGAGAGAGATACGGGGAGACACGGGGAGACACGGGGAGAGACACGCGGAGACACGGGGAGACACGGGGAGAGAGATACGGGGAGACACGGGGAGACACGGGGAGACACGGGGAGACACGGCGAGAGAGACACGGGGAGACACGGGGAGACACGGGGAGAGAGATACGGGGAGACACGGGGAGACACGGGGAGACACGGGGAGACGCGGGGAGAGAGACACTGTGTGTCTGTGTGTCTATCTGTGTGTCTGTGTGTCTATCTGAGTGACAGGACTCCGCGTCCGTCTGTCTTTCTGCCGCCTCATTTCTACGGACAACTCAGCAACCACAAGACCGGAGCTCACCTCCTAGAAGCCCAGGTAGACAACTTAGTTAGACAACTTAGTTAGACAACTTAGATAGACACAGCCTAGTTAGACAACTTAGTTAGACAGCCTAGATAGACAACTTAGTTAGACACAGCCTAGTTAGACAACTTAGTTAGACAACTTAGTTAGACAACTTAGATAGACACAGCCTAGTTAGACAACTTAGTTAGACAGCCTAGATAGACAACTTAGTTAGACACAGCCTAGTTAGACAACTTAGTTAGACAACTTAGTTAGACAACTTAGATAGACACAGCCTAGTTAGACAACTTAGTTAGACAGCCTAGATAGACAACTTAGTTAGACACAGCCTAGTTAGACAACTTAGTTAGACAACTTAGTTAGACAACTTAGATAGACACAGCCTAGTTAGACAACTTAGTTAGACAGCCTAGATAGACAACTTAGTTAGACACAGCCTAGTTAGACAACTTAGTTAGACAACTTAGTTAGACAACTTAGATAGACACAGCTCACCTCCTAGAAGCCCAGGTAGACAACCTAGTTAGACAACTTAGATAGACAACTTAGATAGACACAGCTCACCTCCTAGAAGCCCAGGTAGACAACTTAGTTAGACAACTTAGATAGACAACTTAGATAGACACAGCTCACCTCCTAGAAGCCCAGGTAGACAACCTAGTTAGACAACTTAGATAGACAACTTAGATAGACACAGCTCACCTCCTAGAAGCCCAGGTAGACAACTTAGTTAGACAACTTAGATAGACAACTTAGATAGACACAGCTCACCTCCTAGAAGCCCAGGTAGACAACCTAGTTAGACAACTTAGATAGACAACTTAGATAGACACAGCTCACCTCCTAGAAGCCCAGGTAGACAACTTAGTTAGACAACTTAGATAGACACAGCTCACCTCCTAGAAGCCCAGGTAGACAACTTAGTTAGACAACTTAGATAGACAACTTAGATAGACAACTTAGATAGACACAGCTCACCTCCTAGAAGCCCAGGTAGACAACTTAGTTAGACAACTTAGATAGACACAGCTCACCTCCTAGAAGCCCAGGTAGACAACCTAGTTAGACAACTTAGATAGACAACTTAGATAGACACAGCTCACCTCCTAGAAGCCCAGGTAGACAACTTAGTTAGACAACTTAGATAGACAACTTAGATAGACACAGCTCACCTCCTAGAAGCCCAGGTAGACAACCTAGTTAGACAACTTAGATAGACAACTTAGATAGACACAGCTCACCTCCTAGAAGCCCAGGTAGACAACTTAGTTAGACAACTTAGATAGACACAGCTCACCTCCTAGAAGCCCAGGTAGACAACTTAGTTAGACAACTTAGATAGACAACTTAGATAGACACAGCTCACCTCCTAGAAGCCCAGGTAGACAACTTAGTTAGACAACTTAGTTAGACACAGCTCACCTCCTAGAAGCCCAGGTAGACAACTTAGTTAGACAACTTAGATAGACAACTTAGATAGACACAGCTCACCTCCTAGAAGCCCAGGTAGACAACCTAGTTAGACAACTTAGATAGACACAGCTCACCTCCTAGAAGCCCAGGTAGACAACTTAGTTAGACAACTTAGATAGACAACTTAGATAGACACAGCTCACCTCCTAGAAGCCCAGGTAGACAACTTAGTTAGACAACTTAGATAGACAACTTAGATAGACACAGCTCACCTCCTAGAAGCCCAGGTAGACAACTTAGTTAGACAACTTAGTTAGACACAGCTCACCTCCTAGAAGCCCAGGTAGACAACTTAGTTAGACAACTTAGATAGACACAGCTCACCTCCTAGAAGCCCAGGTAGACAACTTAGTTAGACAACTTAGATAGACACAGCTCACCTCCTAGAAGCCCAGGTAGACAACCTAGTTAGACAACTTAGATAGACAACTTAGATAGACACAGCTCACCTCCTAGAAGCCCAGGTAGACAACTTAGTTAGACAACTTAGATAGACACAGCTCACCTCCTAGAAGCCCAGGTAGACAACTTAGTTAGACAACTTAGATAGACAACTTAGATAGACACAGCTCACCTCCTAGAAGCCCAGGTAGACAACTTAGTTAGACAACTTAGTTAGACACAGCTCACCTCCTAGAAGCCCAGGTAGACAACTTAGTTAGACAACTTAGATAGACACAGCTCACCTCCTAGAAGCCCAGGTAGACAACTTAGTTAGACAACTTAGATAGACACAGCTCACCTCCTAGAAGCCCAGGTAGACAACTTAGTTAGACAACTTAGATAGACACAGCTCACCTCCTAGAAGCCCAGGTAGACAACTTAGTTAGACAACTTAGATAGACACAGCTCACCTCCTAGAAGCCCAGGTAGACAACTTAGTTAGACAACTTAGATAGACACAGCTCACCTCCTAGAAGCCCAGGTAGACAACTTAGTTAGACAACTTAGTTAGACACAGCTCACCTCCTAGAAGCCCAGGTAGACAACTTAGTTAGACAACTTAGATAGACACAGCTCACCTCCTAGAAGCCCAGGTAGACAACTTAGTTAGACAACTTAGATAGACACAGCTCACCTCCTAGAAGCCCAGGTAGACAACTTAGTTAGACAACTTAGATAGACACAGCTCACCTCCTAGAAGCCCAGGTAGACAACTTAGTTAGACAACTTAGTTAGACACAGCTCACCTCCTAGAAGCCCAGGTAGACAACTTAGTTAGACAACTTAGATAGACACAGCTCACCTCCTAGAAGCCCAGGTAGACAACTTAGTTAGACAACTTAGATAGACACAGCTCACCTCCTAGAAGCCCAGGTAGACAACTTAGTTAGACAACTTAGATAGACACAGCTCACCTCCTAGAAGCCCAGGTAGACAACTTAGTTAGACAACTTAGATAGACACAGCTCACCTCCTAGAAGCCCAGGTAGACAACTTAGTTAGACAACTTAGATAGACACAGCTCACCTCCTAGAAGCCCAGGTAGACAACTTAGTTAGACAACTTAGATAGACACAGCTCACCTCCTAGAAGCCCAGGTAGACAACTTAGTTAGACAACTTAGATAGACACAGCTCACCTCCTAGAAGCCCAGGTAGACAACTTAGACAGCCTAGATAGACAACTTAGTTAGACAGCCTAGATAGACAACTTAGTTAGACACAGCCTAGTTAGTCAACTTAGTTAGACAACTTAGTTAGACAACTTAGATAGACAGCCTAGTTAGACAACTCAGCAACCACAAGACCGGAGCTCACCTCCTAGAATCCCAGGTAGACAACTTAGTTAGACAACTTAGATAGACACAGCTCACCTCCTAGAAGCCCAGGTAGACAACTTAGACAGCCTAGATAGACAACTTAGTTAGACAGCCTAGATAGACAACTTAGTTAGACACAGCCTAGTTAGTCAACTTAGTTAGACAACTTAGTTAGACAACTTAGATAGACAGCCTAGTTAGACAACTCAGCAACCACAAGACCGGAGCTCACCTTCTAGAATCCCAGGTAGACAACTTAGTTAGACAACTTAGATAGACACAGCTCACCTCCTAGAAGCCCAGGTAGACAACTTAGTTAGACAACTTAGATAGACACAGCTCACCTCCTAGAAGCCCAGGTAGACAACTTAGTTAGACAACTTAGATAGACACAGCTCACCTCCTAGAAGCCCAGGTAGACAACTTAGTTAGACAACTTAGATAGACACAGCTCACCTCCTAGAAGCCCAGGCAGACAACTTAGTTACACAACTTAGATAGACACAGCTCACCTCCTAGAAGCCCAGGTAGACAACTTAGTTAGACAACTTAGATAGACACAGCTCACCTCCTAGAAGCCCAGGTAGACAACTTAGTTAGACAACTTAGATAGACACAGCTCACCTCCTAGAAGCCCAGGTAGACAACTTAGTTAGACAACTTAGATAGACACAGCTCACCTCCTAGAAGCCCAGGTAGACAACTTAGTTAGACAACTTAGATAGACACAGCTCACCTCCTAGAAGCCCAGGTAGACAACTTAGTTAGACAACTTAGATAGACACAGCTCACCTCCTAGAAGCCCAGGTAGACAACTTAGTTAGACAACTTAGATAGACACAGCTCACCTCCTAGAAGCCCAGGTAGACAACTTAGACAGCCTACATAGACAACTTAGTTAGACAGCCTAGATAGACAACTTAGTTAGACACAGCCTAGTTAGTCAACTTAGTTAGACAACTTAGTTAGACAACTTAGATAGACAGCCTAGTTAGACAACTCAGCAACCACAAGACCGGAGCTCACCTCCTAGAAGCCCAGGTAGACAACTTAGTTAGACAACTTAGATAGACACAGCTCACCTCCTAGAAGCCCAGGTAGACAACTTAGACAGCCTAGATAGACAACTTAGTTAGACAGCCTAGATAGACAACTTAGTTAGACACAGCCTAGTTAGTCAACTTAGTTAGACAACTTAGTTAGACAACTTAGATAGACAGCCTAGTTAGACAACTCAGCAACCACAAGACCGGAGCTCACCTCCTAGAAGCCCAGGTAGACAACTTAGTTAGACAACTTAGATAGACACAGCTCACCTCCTAGAAGCCCAGGTAGACAACTTAGACAGCCTAGATAGACAACTTAGTTAGACAGCCTAGATAGACAACTTAGTTAGACACAGCCTAGTTAGTCAACTTAGTTAGACAACTTAGTTAGACAACTTAGATAGACAGCCTAGTTAGACAACTCAGCAACCACAAGACCGGAGCTCACCTTCTAGAAGCTCAGGTAGACAACTTAGTTAGACAACTTAGTTAGACAACTTAGTTAGACACAGGGTAGATAGACAACTTAGTTAGACACTGGGTAGATAGACAGCATAGATAGACAACTCAGCAACCACAAGACCGGAGCTCACCTCCTAGAAGCCCAGGTAGACAACCTAGTTAGACAACTTAGTTAGATAACTTAGATAGACAGCCTAGATAGACAACTCAGCAACCACAAGACCGGAGCTCACCTTCTAGAAGCTCAGGTAGACAACTTAGTTAGACAACTTAGTTAGACAACTTAGTTAGACAACTTAGTTAGACACAGGGTAGATAGACAACTTAGTTAGACACTGGGTAGATAGACATCCTAAATAGACAACTCAGCAACCACAAGACCGGAGCTCACCTCCTAGAAGCCCAGGTAGACAACCTAGTTAGACAACTTAGTTAGACAACTTAGACAGCCTAGATAGACAACTCAGCAACCACAAGACGGAGCTCACCTCCTAGAAGCTCAGGTGGTAGACACGGGGTAGATAGACAACTTAGTTAGACAACTTAGATAGACAACTTAGATAGACACAGCTCACCTCCTAGAAGCCCAGGTAGACAACCTAGTTAGACAACTTAGATAGACAACTTAGATAGACACAGCTCACCTCCTAGAAGCCCAGGTAGACAACTTAGTTAGACAACTTAGATAGACACAGCTCACCTCCTAGAAGCCCAGGTAGACAACTTAGTTAGACAACTTAGATAGACACAGCTCACCTCCTAGAAGCCCAGGTAGACAACTTAGTTAGACAACTTAGATAGACACAGCTCACCTCCTAGAAGCCCAGGTAGACAACTTAGTTAGACAACTTAGATAGACACAGCTCACCTCCTAGAAGCCCAGGTAGACAACTTAGTTAGACAACTTAGATAGACACAGCTCACCTCCTAGAAGCCCAGGTAGACAACTTAGACAGCCTACATAGACAACTTAGTTAGACAGCCTAGATAGACAACTTAGTTAGACACAGCCTAGTTAGTCAACTTAGTTAGACAACTTAGTTAGACAACTTAGATAGACAGCCTAGTTAGACAACTCAGCAACCACAAGACCGGAGCTCACCTCCTAGAAGCCCAGGTAGACAACTTAGTTAGACAACTTAGATAGACACAGCTCACCTCCTAGAAGCCCAGGTAGACAACTTAGACAGCCTAGATAGACAACTTAGTTAGACAGCCTAGATAGACAACTTAGTTAGACACAGCCTAGTTAGTCAACTTAGTTAGACAACTTAGTTAGACAACTTAGATAGACAGCCTAGTTAGACAACTCAGCAACCACAAGACCGGAGCTCACCTCCTAGAAGCCCAGGTAGACAACTTAGTTAGACAACTTAGATAGACACAGCTCACCTCCTAGAAGCCCAGGTAGACAACTTAGACAGCCTAGATAGACAACTTAGTTAGACAGCCTAGATAGACAACTTAGTTAGACACAGCCTAGTTAGTCAACTTAGTTAGACAACTTAGTTAGACAACTTAGATAGACAGCCTAGTTAGACAACTCAGCAACCACAAGACCGGAGCTCACCTTCTAGAAGCTCAGGTAGACAACTTAGTTAGACAACTTAGTTAGACAACTTAGTTAGACACAGGGTAGATAGACAACTTAGTTAGACACTGGGTAGATAGACAGCATAGATAGACAACTCAGCAACCACAAGACCGGAGCTCACCTCCTAGAAGCCCAGGTAGACAACCTAGTTAGACAACTTAGTTAGATAACTTAGATAGACAGCCTAGATAGACAACTCAGCAACCACAAGACCGGAGCTCACCTTCTAGAAGCTCAGGTAGACAACTTAGTTAGACAACTTAGTTAGACAACTTAGTTAGACAACTTAGTTAGACACAGGGTAGATAGACAACTTAGTTAGACACTGGGTAGATAGACATCCTAAATAGACAACTCAGCAACCACAAGACCGGAGCTCACCTCCTAGAAGCCCAGGTAGACAACCTAGTTAGACAACTTAGTTAGACAACTTAGACAGCCTAGATAGACAACTCAGCAACCACAAGACGGAGCTCACCTCCTAGAAGCTCAGGTGGTAGACACGGGGTAGATAGACAACTTAGTTAGACAACTTAGTTAGACAGCCTAGTTAGACACAGGGTAGATAGACAACTCAGCAACCACAAGACTGGAGCTCACCTCCTAAAAGCCCAGGAAGACAACTTAGGTAGACACGGGGGGGGGTAGATAGACTGAGTGACTGATTGAGTGAGTGAGTGACTGACTGACTGAGTGAGTGAGTGACTGAGTGACTGAGTGAGTGACTGTCTGAATGAGTGAGTGACTGACTGACTGAGTGAGTGACTGAGTGAGTGACTGCGTGAGTGAGTGACTGACCAAGTGACTGACTGAATGAGTGACTGACTGAGTGACTGAGTTAGTGACTGACTGAGTGACTGGGTAAGTGACTGATTGAGTGACTGAGTAAGTGAGTGAGTGAGTGAATTACTGAGTGACTGACTGAGTGAGTGACTGAGTGACTGACTGAGTGACTGACTGAGTGACTGAGTGAGTGAGCTCACCTCCTAGAAGCTCAGGTAGACACGGGGTAGATAGACACGGGGTAGATAGACAGCCTAGATAGACACGGATGGGTGAGTGACTGAGTGACTGACTAACTGAGTCACTGACTGAGTGACTAACTGACTGACTAACTAACTGACTAACTAACTGACTGACTAACTAACTAACTGACTGAGTGACTGAGTGACTGACTAACTGACTGACTAACTGACTGACTGACTAACTAACTAACTGACTGAGTGACTAACTGACTGACTAACTAACTGACTAACTAACTGACTGACTAACTAACTGACTGAGTGACTGAGTGACTGACTAACTGACTGACTAACTGACTGACTGACTAACTAACTAACTGACTGAGTGACTAACTGACTGACTAACTAACTGACTAACTGACTGACTAACTAACTAACTGACTGAGTGACTGAGTGACTGACTAACTGACTGACTAACTGACTGACTAACTAACTAACTGACTGACTGACTAACTGACTGACTAACTAACTGACTAACTAACTAACTAACTGACTGACTGAGTGACTGAGTGACTGACTAACTGACTGAGTGACTGTCTTCTCTTCTAGATCTTCCCTGCGCTGGTCTACGACATCCGCAACATCTCAGCGTCTACCTGGGAAGACATCAAGAGGCTCAAAGCAGCACTCTGGGCTCTGGTAACTAACTAGCACACTAACTAGCACACTAACTAGCACACTAACTAGCACACTAACTAGTACACTAACTAGCACACTAACTAGTACACTAACTAGCACACTAACTAGTACACTAACTAGTACACTAACTAGTACACTAACTAGTACACTAACTAGTACACTAACTAGCACACTAACTAGTACACTAACTAGTACACTAACTAGCACACTAACTAGTACACTAACTAGTACACTAACTAGTACACTAACTAGCACACTAACTAGTACACTAACTAGCACACTAACTAGTACACTAACTAGTACACTAACTAGCACACTAACTAGTACACTAACTAGTACACTAACTAGTACACTAACTAGCACACTAACTAGTACACTAACTAGTACACTAACTAGTACACTAACTAGTACACTAACTAGCACACTAACTAGCACACTAACTAGCACACTAGTACACTAACTAGTACACTAACTAGCACACTAACTAGCACACTAACTAGTACACTAACTAGCACACTAACTAGTACACTAACTAGTACACTAACTAGCACACTAACTAGTACACTAACTAGTACACTAACTAGTACACTAACTAGTACACTAACTAGTACACTAACTAGCACACTAACTAGTACACTAACTAGTACACTAACTAGTACACTAACTAGTACACTAACTAGCACACTAACTAGCACACTAACTAGTACACTAACTAGTACACTAACTAGTACACTAACTAGTACACTAACTAGTACACTAACTAGTACACTAGTACACTAACTAGCACACTAACTAGTACACTAGTACACTAACTAGCACACTAACTAGCACACTAACTAGCACACTAACTAGTACACTAGTACACTAACTAGCACACTAACTAGTACACTAACTAGCACACTAACTAGTACACTAACTAGTACACTAACTAGTACACTAACTAGTACACTAACTAGCACACTAACTAGTACACTAACTAGTACACTAGTACACTAACTAGCACACTAACTAGCACACTAACTAGTACACTAACTAGTACACTAGTACACTAACTAGCACACTAACTAGCACACTAACTAGTACACTAACTAGTACACTAACTAGCACACTAACTAGCACACTAACTAGTACACTAACTAGCACACTAACTAGTACACTAATACACTAACTAGCACACTAACTAGTACACTAACTAGCACACTAACTAGTACACTAACTAGCACACTAACTAGCACACTAACTAGCACACTAACTAGTACACTAACTAGCACACTAACTAGTACACTAATACACTAACTAGCACACTAACTAGTACACTAACTAGCACACTAACTAGTACACTAACTAGCACACTAACTAGCACACTAACTAGCACACTAACTAGCACACTAGTACACTAACTAGTACACTAACTAGTACACTAACTAGTACACTAGCTAGTACACTAACTAGCACACTAACTAGTACACTAACTAGCACACTAACTAGCACACTAACTAGTACACTAGTACACTAACTAGCACACTAACTAGTACACTAACTAGTACACTAACTAGTACACTAACTAGCACACTAACTAGCACACTAACTAGCACACTAACTAGTAACACTAACTAGCACACTAACTAGCACACTAACTAGTACACTAACTAGTACACTAACTAGTACACTAGTACACTAACTAGCACACTAACTAGTACACTAACTAGCACACTAACTAGTACACTAGTACACTAACTAGCACACTAACTAGTACACTAGTAACACTAACTAGCACACTAACTAGTACACTAACTAGCACACTAGTACACTAACTAGCACACTAACTAGTACACTAACTAGTACACTAACTAGCACACTAACTAGTACACTAACTAGTACACTAACTAGTACACTAGTACACTAACTAGCACACTAACTAGTACACTAGTACACTAACTAGTACACTAACTAGTACACTAGTACACTAACTAGTACACTAACTAGTACACTAGTACACTAACTAGCACACTAACTAGTACACTAACTAGTACACTAACTAGTACACTAACTAGTACACTAGCTAGTACACTAACTAGCACACTAACTAGTACACTAACTAGCACACTAACTAGTACACTAACTAGTACACTAACTAGTACACTAACTAGTACACTAACTAGTACACTAGTACACTAACTAGCACACTAACTAGTACACTAACTAGCACACTAACTAGTACACTAACTCGCACACTAACTAGTACACTAGTACACTAACTAGCACACTAACTAGTACACTAACTAGTACACTAACTAGCACACTAACTAGTACACTAACTAGTACACTAACTAGTACACTAGTACACTAACTAGCACACTAACTAGTACACTAACTAGCACACTAACTAGTACACTAGTACACTAACTAGCACACTAACTAGTACACTAACTAGTACACTAACTAGTACACTAACTAGCACACTAACTAGCACACTAACTAGTACACTAACTAGTACACTAACTAGCACACTAACTAGTACACTAACTAGTACACTAACTAGCACACTAACTAGCACACTAACTAGCACACTAACTAGCACACTAACTAGCACACTAACTAGTACACTAACTAGCACACTAACTAGTACACTAACTAGCACACTAACTAGCACACTAACTAGTACACTAACTAGCACACTAACTAGCACACTAACTAGCACACTAACTAGCACACTAACTAGCACACTAACTAGCACACTAACTAGCACACTAACTAGCACACTAACTAGCACACTAACTAGTACACTAACTAGCACACTAACTAGCACACTAACTAGCACACTAACTAGCACACTAACTAGTACACTAACTAGCACACTAACTAGCACACTAACTAGCACACTAACTAGCACACTAACTAGCACACTAACTAGTACACTAACTAGCACACTAACTAGCACACTAACTAGTACACTAACTAGCACACTAACTAGCACACTAACTAGCACACTAACTAGCACACTAACTAGTACACTAACTAGCACACTAACTAGCACACTAACTAGCACACTAACTAGCACACTAACTAGTACACTAACTAGTACACTAACTAGTACACTAACTAGTACACTAACTAGCACACTAACTAGTACACTAACTAGCACACTAACTAGCACACTAACTAGTACACTAACTAGTACACTAACTAGTACACTAACTAGTACACTAACTAGCACACTAACTAGTACACTAACTAGTACACTAACTAGTACACTAACTAGTACACTAACTAGCACACTAACTAGTACACTAACTAGCACACTAACTAGTACACTAACTAGCACACTAACTAGTACACTAACTAGTACACTAACTAGTACACTAACTAGTACACTAACTAGCACACTAACTAGTACACTAACTAGCACACTAACTAGTACACTAACTAGCACACTAACTAGTACACTAACTAGTACACTAACTAGTACACTAACTAGCACACTAGCACACTAACTAGTACACTAACTAGTACACTAACTAGCACACTAGTACACTAACTAGTACACTAACTAGCACACTAACTAGTACACTAACTAGTACACTAACTAGCACAACTAGCACACTAACTAGTACACTAACTAGTACACTAACTAGTACACTAACTAGCACACTAGTACACTAACTAGTACACTAACTAGCACACTAACTAGTACACTAACTAGCACACTAGCACACTAACTAGCACACTAACTAGTACACTAACTAGCACACTAACTAGCACACTAACTAGTACACTAACTAGCACACTAACTAGTACACTAACTAGTACACTAACTAGCACACTAACTAGCACACTAACTAGTACACTAACTAGTACACTAACTAGCACACTAACTAGTACACTAACTAGTACACTAACTAGCACACTAACTAGTACACTAACTAGTACACTAGTACACTAACTAGTACACTAACTAGTACACTAACTAGCACACTAACTAGTACACTAACTAGTACACTAGTACACTAACTAGCACACTAACTAGCACACTAACTAGTACACTAACTAGCACACTAACTAGTACACTAACTAGTACACTAGTACACTAACTAGTACACTAACTAGCACACTAACTAGTACACTAACTAGCACACTAGCACACTAACTAGCACACTAACTAGTACACTAGTACACTAACTAGCACACTAACTAGTACACTAACTAGTACACTAGTACACTAACTAGTACACTAACTAGCACACTAACTAGTACACTAACTAGTACACTAACTAGCACACTAACTAGTACACTAACTAGTACACTAGTACACTAGCTAGCACACTAACTAGTACACTAACTAGTACACTAACTAGTACACTAACTAGCACACTAACTAGCACACTAACTAGTACACTAACTAGCACACTAACTAGTACACTAACTAGCACACTAACTAGTACACTAACTAGCACACTAACTAGCACACTAACTAGTACACTAACTAGTACACTAACTAGCACACTAACTAGTACACTAACTAGCACACTAACTAGCACACTAACTAGCACACTAACTAGTACACTAACTAGTACACTAGCACACTAACTAGTACACTAACTAGTACACTAACTAGTACACTAACTAGCACACTAACTAGTACACTAACTAGCACACTAACTAGCACACTAACTAGCACACTAACTAGTACACTAACTAGTACACTAACTAGCACACTAACTAGCACACTAACTAGTACACTAACTAGTACACTAACTAGCACACTAACTAGCACATTAACTAGTACACTAACTAGTACACTAACTAGTACACTAACTAGCACACTAACTAGCACACTAACTAGCACACTAACTAGCACACTAACTAGCACACTAACTAGCACATTAACTAGCACACTAACTAGCACACTAACTAGCACACTAACTAGCACACTAACTAGCACACTAACTAGCACACTAACTAGCACACTAACTAGCACACTAACTAGCACACTAACTAGCACACTAACTAGCACACTAACTAGTACACTAACTAGCACACTAACTAGCACACTAACTAGCACACTAACTAGTACACTAACTAGTACACTAACTAGCACACTAGTACACTAACTAGTACATTAACTAGTACACTAACTAGTACACTAACTAGTACACTAACTAGCACACTAGTACACTAACTAGTACACTAACTAGTACATTAACTAGTACACTAACTAGTATACTAACTAGCACACTAACTAGCACACTAACTAGCACACTAACTAGCACACTAACTAGTAACACTAACTAGCACACTAACTAGTACACTAACTAGTACACTAGCACACTAACTAGTACACTAACTAGTACACTAACTAGTACACTAACTAGCACACTAACTAGTACACTAACTAGCACACTAACTAGCACACTAACTAGCACACTAACTAGTACACTAACTAGTACACTAACTAGCACACTAACTAGCACACTAACTAGTACACTAACTAGTACACTAACTAGCACACTAACTAGCACATTAACTAGTACACTAACTAGTACACTAACTAGTACACTAACTAGCACACTAACTAGCACACTAACTAGCACACTAACTAGCACACTAACTAGCACACTAACTAGCACATTAACTAGCACACTAACTAGCACACTAACTAGCACACTAACTAGCACACTAACTAGCACACTAACTAGCACACTAACTAGCACACTAACTAGCACACTAACTAGCACACTAACTAGCACACTAACTAGCACACTAACTAGCACACTAACTAGCACACTAACTAGCACACTAACTAGCACACTAACTAGTACACTAACTAGCACACTAGTACACTAACTAGTACATTAACTAGTACACTAACTAGTACACTAACTAGTACACTAACTAGCACACTAGTACACTAACTAGTACACTAACTAGTACATTAACTAGTACACTAACTAGTATACTAACTAGCACACTAGTACACTAACCACCCGTGTCTCCCGTGTCTCCGCGTGTCTCCCCCAATCCCCTCGTGTCTCTCCCCCATGTCTCCCCGTGTCTCCCCGTGTCTCTCTCTCTCTCCCCGTATCTCCCCGTGTCTCTCCGTATCTTTCTGTGTCTCTCCCCGTGTCTCCCCGTGTCTCTCCGTGTCTCCCCATGTCTCCCCGTGTTTCCCTGTGTCTCCCCGTGTCTCCCCGTGTCTCCCCGTATCTCCCCGTGTCTCCCCGTGTCTCCACGTGTCTCCCCGTGTCTCCCCGCGTCTCCCCGCGTCTCCCCGTGTCTCCCCGTGTCTCCCCGTGTCTCCCCGTGTCTCCCCGTGTCTCCCCGTGTCTCCACGTGTCTCCCCGTATCTCCCCGTGTCTCCCCGTATCTCCCTGTGTCTCCCCGTGTCTCCCCGTATCTCCCCGTGTCTCCCCGTGTCTCCACGTGTCTCCCCGTGTCTCCCCGTGTCTCCCCGCGTCTCCCGTATCTCCCCGTGTCTCCCCGTGTCTCCCCGTGTCTCCCCGTGTCTCCCGTATCTCCCCGTGTCTCCCCGTGTCTCCCTGTGTCTCCCCGTGTCTCCCGTATCTCCCCGTGTCTCCCCGTGTCTCCCCGTGTCTCCCCGTGTCTCCCCGTGTCTCCCCGCGTCTCCCCGCGTCTCCCGTATCTCCCCGTGTTTCCCTGTGTCTCCCCGTGTCTCCCCGTGTCTCCCCGCGTCTCCCCGCGTCTCCCGTATCTCCCCGTGTCTCCCTGTGTCTCCCCGTGTCTCCCCGTGTCTCCCCGTGTCTCCGCGTGTCTCCCCGTGTCTCCCCGCATCTCCCCGCGTCTCCCGTATCTCCCCGTGTCTCCCTGTGTCTCCCCGTGTCTCCCCGTGTCTCCCCGTGTCTCCGCGTGTCTCCGCGTGTCTCTGCAGGGACACATTGGCGCTACGATGTGGGGCTTGTCTTTGCTGGAGGAGGAGGGGGTCACTGGAGACATCGTGAGGATGGCGGAGACCTGCAGTGTCCTGTCTGTGCGCGGGTGAGTGGGTGGGTGAGTGGGTAGGTGGGTGAGTGGGTGGGTGAGTGGGTAGGTGGGTGAGTGGGTGGGTGGGTGAGTGGGTGGGTGAGTGGGTGGGTGGGTGGGTGAGTGGGTGGGTGGGTGAGTGGGTGGGTGAGTGGGTGGGTGAGTGGGTAGGTGGGTGAGTGGGTGGGTGGGTGAGTGGGTGGGTGAGTGGGTGGGTGGGTGAGTGGTGGGTGAGTGGGTGGGTGGGTGAGTGGGTAGGTGGGTGAGTGGGTGGGTGGGTGAGTGGGTGGGTGAGTGGGTGGGTGAGTGGGTAGGTGGGTGAGTGGGTGGGTGGGTGAGTGGGTGGGTGAGTGGGTGGGTGAGTGGGTGGGTGAGTGGGTGGGTGGGTGGGTGAGTGGGTGGGTGGGTGAGTGGGTGAGTGGGTGGGTGGGTGGGTGGGTGAGTGGGTGGGTGGGTGAGTGGGTGAGTGGGTGGGTGAGTGGGTGGGTGGGTGAGTGGGTGGGTGGGTGAGTGGGTGGGGTGGGTGAGTGGGTGGGTGAGTGGGTGGGTGAGTGGGTGGGTGAGTGGGTGGGTGGGTGGGTGAGTGGGTGGGTGGGTGAGTGGGTGGGTGAGTGGGTGGGTGAGTGGGTAGGTGGGTGAGTGGGTGGGTGGGTGAGTGGGTGGGTGAGTGGGTGGGTGGGTGAGTGGGTGGGTGAGTGGGTGGGTGGGTGAGTGGGTAGGTGGGTGAGTGGGTGGGTGGGTGAGTGGGTGGGTGAGTGGGTGGGTGAGTGGGTAGGTGGGTGAGTGGGTGGGTGGGTGAGTGGGTGGGTGAGTGGGTGGGTGAGTGGGTGGGTGAGTGGGTGGGTGGGTGGGTGAGTGGGTGGGTGGGTGAGTGGGTGAGTGGGTGGGTGGGTGGGTGGGTGGGTGAGTGGGTGGGTGGGTGAGTGGGTGAGTGGGTGGGTGAGTGGGTGGGTGGGGTGTGGGTGGGTGGGTGAGTGGGTGGGTGGGTGAGTGGGTGGGTGAGTGGGTGGGGTGAGTGGGTGGGTGAGTGGGTGGGTGGGTGGGGTGAGTGGGTGGGTGGGTGAGTGGGTGGGTGAGTGGGTGGGTGAGTGGGTAGGTGGGTGAGTGGGTGGGTGGGTGAGTGGGTGGGTGAGTGGGTGGGTGAGTGGGTAGGTGGGTGAGTGGGTGGGTGGGTGAGTGGGTGGGTGAGTGGGTGGGTGGGTGAGTGGGTGGGTGAGTGGGTGGGTGGGTGAGTGGGTAGGTGGGTGAGTGGGTGGGTGGGTGAGTGGGTGGGTGAGTGGGTGGGTGAGTGGGTAGGTGGGTGAGTGGGTGGGTGGGTGAGTGGGTGGGTGAGTGGGTGGGTGAGTGGGTGGGTGAGTGGGTGGGTGGGTGGGTGGGTGAGTGGGTGGGTGGGTGAGTGGGTGAGTGGGTGGGTGGGTGGGTGGGTGAGTGGGTGGGTGGGTGAGTGGGTGAGTGGGTGGGTGAGTGGGTGGGTGGGTGAGTGGGTGGGTGGGTGGGTGAGTGGGTGGGTGGGTGAGTGGGTGGGTGGGTGAGTGGGTGAGTGGGTGGGTGAGTGGGTGGGTGGGTGAGTGGGTGGGTGGGTGAGTGGGTGGGTGAGTGGGTGGGTGAGTGGGTGGGTGGGTGAGTGGGTGGGTGGGTGAGTGGGTGGGTGGGTGAGTGGGTGAGTGGGTGGGTGAGTGGGTGGGTGGGTGAGTGGGTGGGTGGGTGAGTGGGTGGGTGGGTGAGTGGGTGGGTGAGTGGGGGTGTGGGTGAGTGGGTGGGTGGGTGAGTGGGTGGGTGGGTGAGTGGGTGAGTGGGTGGGTGAGTGGGTGGGTGGGTGAGTGGGTGGGTGGGTGAGTGGGTGGGTGGTGGGTGGGTGAGTGGGTGGGTGGGTGGAGTGGGTGGGTGAGTGGGTGGGTGGGTGAGTGGGTGGGTGGGTGAGTGGGTGAGTGGGTGGGTGAGTGGGTGGGTGGGTGAGTGGGTGGGTGGGTGAGTGGGTGGGTGGGTGAGTGGGTGGGTGGTGAGTGGGTGAGTGGGTGGGTGAGTGGGTGGGTGGGTGAGTGGGTGGGTGGGTGAGTGGGTGGGTGAGTGGGGTGGGTGAGTGGGTGGGTGGGTGAGTGGGTGGGTGGGTGAGTGGGTGGGTGGGTGGGTGGGTGAGTGGGTGGGTGGGTGAGTGGGTGGGTGGGTGAGTGGGTGGGTGAGTGGGTGGGTGAGTGGGTGGGTGGGTGAGTGGGTGGGTGGGTGAGTGGGTGGGGTGGGTGAGTGGGTGAGTGGGTGGGTGAGTGGGTGGGTGGGTGAGTGGGTGGGTGGGTGAGTGGGTGGGTGAGTGGGTGGGTGAGTGGGTGGGTGGGTGAGTGGGTGGTGGGTGTGTGGGTGGGTGAGTGGGTGGTGAGTGGGTGGTGTGTGGTGGGTGGTGTGGTGGTGGTGGGTGGGTGAGGGGTGGGTGGGTGGTGGGTGAGTGGGTGGGTGAGGGTGGGTGGGTGAGTGGTGGGTGAGTGGGTGGGTGGGTGAGTGGGTGGGTGGTGAGTGGGTGGGTGGGTGGGTGAGTGAGTGGGTGGGTGAGTGGGTGGGTGGGGTGGGTGAGTGGGTGGGTGAGTGGTGGGTGGGGGTGAGTGGGTGGGTGAGTGGGTGGGTGGGTGAGTGGGTGGGTGGGTGAGTGGGTGGGTGGGTGAGTGGGTGGGTGAGTGGGTGGGTGGGTGGGTGAGTGGGTGGGTGGGTGGGTGAGTGGGTGGGTGGGGTGGGTGGTGAGTGGGTGGTGGTGGGTGAGTGGGTGGGTGGGTGAGTGGGTGGGTGGGTGAGTGGGTGGGTGGGTGAGTGGGTGGGTGGGTGAGTGGGTGGGTGGGTGAGTGGGTGGGTGAGTGGGTGTGGTGGGTGGGTGGGTGGGTGGGTGAGTGAGTGGTGGGTGGGTGAGTGGGTGGTGGGTGGGTGAGTGGGTGGGTGGGTGAGTGGGTGGGTGAGTGGGTGGGTGGGTGGGTGAGTGGGTGGGTGGGTGAGTGGGTGGGTGGGTGGAGTGGGTGGGTGGGTGGAGTGGGTGAGTGGGTGGGTGAGTGGGTGGGTGGGTGAGTGGGTGGGTGAGTGGTGGGTGGTGTGAGTGGGTGGGTGGGTGAGTGGGTGGGTGGGTGAGTGGGTGGGTGAGTGGGTGGGTGGGTGGGTGAGTGGGTGGGTGAGTGGGTGGGTGGGTGAGTGGGTGGGTGAGTGGGTGGGTGGGTGAGTGGGTGAGTGGGTGGGTGAGTGGGTGGGTGGGTGAGTGGGTGGGTGAGTGGGTGGTGGGTGGGTGGGTGGGTGGGGTGAGTGGGTGGGTGGGTGAGTGGGTGGGTGAGTGGTGGGTGGGTGGGTGAGTGGGTGGGTGAGGTGAGTGGGGTGGTGGGTGAGTGGGTGGGGTGGGTGAGTGGGTGGGTGAGTGGGTGGGTGAGTGGGTGGGTGGTGGGTGGGTGAGTGGGTGGGTGGGTGGGGTGAGTGGGTGGGTGAGTGGGTGGGTGGGGTGAGTGGGTGGGTGAGTGGGTGGGTGAGGTGAGTGGGTGGTGTGGTGGGTGGGTGGGTGAGTGGGTGGGTGGGTGAGTGGAGTGGGTGGGTGAGTGGTGGGTGGGTGAGTGGGTGGGTGAGTGGGTGGTGGGTGGGTGGGTGAGTGGGTGGGTGAGTGAGTGGGTGGGGTGAGTGGGTGGGTGGGTGAGTGGGTGGGTGGGTGAGTGGGTGGGTGAGTGAGTGGGTGGTGGTGAGTGGGTGGGTGAGTGGGTGGGTGGGTGAGTGGGTGGGTGGGTGAGTGGGGGTGAGTGGGTGGGTGAGTGGGTGGGTGGGTGAGTGGGTGGGTGAGTGGGTGGGTGGGTGGGTGAGTGGGTGGGTGGGTGGGTGGGGTGGGTGGTGTGAGTGGGTGGGTGAGTGGGTGGGTGGGTGGGTGAGTGGGTGGGTGAGTGAGTGGTGTGGGTGAGTGGGTGGGTGGGTGAGTGGGTGGGTGGGTGAGTGGGTGGGTGGGTGAGTGGGTGGGTGAGTGGGTGGGTGAGTGGTGGTGGGTGGGTGGGTGAGTGGGTGAGTGGGTGGGTGGGTGAGTGGAGTGGGTGAGTGGGTGGGTGGGTGAGGTGGGTGAGTGGGTGGGTGAGTGGGTGGGTGGGTGGGTGAGTGGGTGGGTGAGTGGGTGGGTGGGTGAGTGGGTGGGTGGGTGGGTGAGTGGTGGGTGGGTGAGTGGGTGGGTGAGTGGGTGGGTGGGTGAGTGGGTGAGTGGGGTGGGTGAGGTGAGTGGGTGGGTGAGTGGGTGGGTGGGTGAGTGGGGTGGGTGGGTGAGTGGGTGGGTGAGTGGGTGGGTGGGTGGGTGAGTGGGTGGGTGAGTGGGTGGGTGAGTGGGTGAGTGGGTGGGTGAGTGGGTGGGTGAGTGGGTGAGTGGGTGGGTGAGTGGGTGGGTGGTGGTGAGTGGGTGGGTGGGTGGTGTGGGTGGGTGAGTGGGTGGGTGGGTGAGTGGGTGAGTGGGTGGGTGAGTGGGTGGGTGGGTGAGTGGGTGGGTGAGTGGGTGGGGTGGGTGAGTGGGTGAGTGGGTGGGTGAGTGGGTGGGTGGGTGAGTGGGTGAGTGGGTGGGTGGGTGGGTGGGTGGGTGAGTGGGTGGGTGAGTGGGTGAGTGGGTGGGTGAGTGGGTGTGGTGGGTGGGTGAGTGGGTGGGTGAGTGGGTGGGTGGGTGGGTGAGTGGGTGAGTGGGTGAGTGGGTGGGTGAGTGGGTGAGTGGGTGGGTGAGTGGGTGGGTGGGTGAGTGGGTGGGTGAGTGGGTGAGTGGGTGGGTGGGGGTGGGTGGGTGGGTGGGTGAGTGAGTGGGGGTGGGTGGGTGGGTGGGTGAGTGGGTGGGTGAGTGGGTGAGTGGGTGGGTGAGTGGGTGGGTGGGTGGGTGAGTGGGTGGGTGGGTGGTGAGTGGTGAGTGGGTGGGTGGGTGAGTGGGTGGAGTGGGTGAGTGGGTGGGTGGGTGAGTGGGTGGGTGGGTGGTGGTGGGTGGTGTGAGTGGGTGGGTGGAGTGGGTGGTGAGTGGGTGGGTGAGTGTGGTGGGTGGGTGGGGTGAGTGGGTGGGTGAGTGGGTGAGTGGGTGGGTGGGTGAGTGGGTGGTGAGTGGGTGGGTGAGTGGGTGGGTGGGTGGGTGAGTGGCGTGGGTGGGTGGGTGAGTGGGTGGGTGAGTGGGTGGAGTGGGTGGGTGGGTGGGTGAGTGGGTGGGTGAGTGGGTGGGTGGGTGAGTGGGTGGGTGAGTGGGTGGGTGGGTGAGTGGGTGAGTGGGTGGGTGGGTGAGTGGTGAGTGGGTGGGTGAGTGGGTGGGTGGTGGGTGGGTGAGTGGGTGAGTGGGTGGGTGAGTGGGTGGGTGGGTGAGTGGGTGGGTGAGTGGGTGGGTGGTGGGTGAGTGGTGTGGGTGAGTGGGTGAGTGGGTGGAGTGAGTGGGTGGGTGGGTGGTGGGTGGGTGAGTGGGTGGGTGAGTGGGTGAGTGGGTGGGTGGTGGGTGGGTGGGTGAGAGGGTGGTGGGTGGGTGAGTGGGTGGGTGGGTGGGTGAGTGGGTGGGTGAGTGGGGTGGGTGAGGTGGGTGGGTGAGTGGGTGGGTGGGTGGGTGAGTGGGTGGGTGAGTGGGTGGGTGAGTGGGTGGGTGGTGGGTGGTGGTGAGTGGGTGGGTGAGTGGGTGGAGTGGGTGGGTGAGTGGGTGAGTGGGTGGGTGAGTGGGTGGGTGTGTGGGTGGGTGGGTGAGTGGGTGAGTGGTGGGTGAGTGGGTGAGTGGGTGGGTGAGTGGGTGGGTGGGTGAGTGGGTGGGTGAGTGGGTGAGTGGGTGGGTGGTGGTGAGTGGGTGGGTGGGTGGGTGAGTGGGTGGGTGGGTGGGTGGGTGGGGTGAGTGGGTGGGTGAGTGGGTGGGTGGGTGGGTGAGTGGGTGGGTGAGTGGGTGGGTGGGTGAGTGAGTGGGTGGGTGGGTGGTGGGTGGGTGAGTGGGTGAGTGGGTGGTGGGTGGGTGGGTGAGTGGGTGGGTGGGTGAGTGGGTGGGTGAGTGGGTGGGTGAGTGGGTGGGTGAGTGGGTGAGTGGGTGGGTGAGTGGGTGGTGGTGAGTGGTGGGTGAGTGTGGGTGAGTGGGTGGGTGGGTGGTGGGGTGAGTGGGTGGGTGAGTGGGTGGGTGATGTGGGTGGGTGGGTGGGTGAGTGGGTGGGTGGGTGAGTGAGTGGGTGGGTGAGTGGTGTGAGTGGGTGGGTGGGTGGGTGAGTGGGTGGGTGGGTGGTGTGAGTGGTGGTGGTGAGTGGGTGAGTGTGTGGGTGGGTGAGTGGGTGGAGTGGGTGGGTGGGTGTGTGAGTGGGTGGGTGGGTGAGTGGGTGAGTGGGTGGGTGGGTGAGTGGTGGGTGGGTGGGTGAGTGGGTGGGTGGGTGGGTGAGTGGGTGAGTGGGTGGGTGGGTGAGTGGTGGTGGGTGAGTGGGTGAGTGGGTGGGTGGGTGAGTGAGTGGGTGGGTGGGTGGTGTGGTGGGTGGGTGGGTGGGTGAGTGGGTGGGTGGGTGGTGGGTGGGTGAGTGGGTGAGTGAGTGGGTGAGTGAGTGAGTGAGGGGGTGGGTGAGTGGGTGGAGTGGGTGGGTGAGTGGGTGGGTGGGTGGGTGGGTGAGTGGGTGGGTGGGTGAGTGGGTGGGTGGGTGGGTGGGTGGGTGAGTGAGTGGGTGGAGTGGGTGGGTGGGTGGTGTGGGTGGGTGGTGGGTGAGTGGGTGAGTGAGTGGGAGGGTGTGGGTGGGTGAGTGGGTGGGTGGTGAGTGGGTGGGTAGTGGTGTGGGTGGAGTGGGTGGGTGAGTGGGTGGGTGGGTGAGTGGGTGGTGGGTGGGTGGGTGGGTGGGTGGGTGAGTGGGTGGTGGGTGGTGGGTGAGTGGGTGAGTGAGTGGGTGGTGTGAGTGGGTGGGTGAGTGGGTGGGTGGGTGGTGGTGGGTGAGTGGGTGGGTGAGTGGGTGGGTGAGTGGTGGTGTGGGTGAGTGGGTGGGTGAGTGGGTGGGTGAGTGGGTGGTGAGTGGGGTGGGTGAGTGGTGAGTGGGTGGGTGGGTGAGTGGGTGGGTGAGTGGGTGGGTGAGTGGGTGGGTGAGTGGGTGGGTGAGTGGTGTGGTGGGTGGGTGAGTGGGTGAGTGTGGTGAGGTGAGTGGGTGGGTGAGTGGGTGGAGTGGGTGAGTGGGTGGGTGAGTGGGTGAGTGGGTGGGTGAGTGGTGTGGTGGGTGGGTGGTGGTGGGTGGTGAGTGGGTGGGTGGAGTGGGTGGGTGGTGGGTGAGTGGGTGGGTGGGTGAGTGGGTGGGTGGAGTGGGTGGAGTGGGTGAGTGGGTGGGTGAGTGGTGTGGTGTGAGTGGGTGAGTGGGTGGGTGAGTGGGTGGGTGGGTGGGTGAGTGGGTGGGTGAGTGGGTGTGGGTGGGTGAGTGGGTGGGTGGGTGAGTGGGTGGGTGGGTGGGTGGTGGGTGGGTGGGTGTGTGGTGGGTGTGTGGGTGGGTGGGTGAGTGGTGTGGTGGTGGGTGAGTGGGTGGGTGAGTGGGTGAGTGGGTGGGTGAGTGGGTGGGTGGGTGAGTGGGTGGGTGGTGTGAGTGGGTGAGTGGGTGAGTGGTGGGTGGGTGAGTGGGTGGGTGGGTGAGTGGGGTGAGTGGGTGGGTGAGTGGGTGGGTGAGTGGGTGGGTGGTGTGAGTGGTGGGTGGGTGAGTGTGGTGGGTGAGTGGGTGAGTGGTGGTGGGTGGGTGGTGAGTGGGAGTGGGTGAGTGGGTGGTGTGAGTGGGTGGGTGAGTGGGTGGGTGAGTGGGTGGGTGGGTGGTGAGTGGGTGGGGTGGGTGAGTGGTGTGAGTGGGTGGGTGGTGTGTGAGTGGGTGGGTGGGTGAGTGGGTGGGTGGTGGGTGGGTGAGTGGGTGAGTGGGTGGGTGAGTGAGTGGGTGGTGGGTGGGTGAGTGGGTGGGTGAGTGGGTGAGTGGGTGGGTGGGTGAGTGAGTGGGTGGTGGGTGGTGGGTGAGTGGGTGGGTGAGTGGTGTGGGTGGTGGTGGGGTGAGTGAGTGGGTGAGTGGAGTGAGTGAGTGGGTGGGTGAGTGGTGGGTGGGGTGGGTGGGTGAGTGGGTGGGTGGGTGTGGGTGAGTGGGTGGGTGGGTGAGTGGGTGGGTGGTGTGGGTGGTGGGTGGGTGAGTGGGTGGGTGGGTGAGTGGTGGGTGTGGTGGGTGAGTGAGTGGGTGGGTGAGTGGGTGGGTGAGTGGGTGGGTGGGTGAGTGGGTGGTGAGTGGGTGGGTGGGTGGGTGGGTGAGTGGGTGGGTGGGTGAGTGGAGTGGGTGGGTGGGTGGGTGGGTGAGTGAGTGGTGAGTGGGTGGAGTGGTGGGTGAGTGGGTGGAGTGGTGGGTGGGTGAGTGGTGGGTGAGTGGGTGGGTGGGTGAGTGAGTGGGTGAGTGGGTGGTGGGTGAGTGAGTGGGTGGGTGGTGGGTGAGTGGGTGGGTGAGTGGTGGTGAGTGGGTGGGTGGGTGAGTGGGTGGGTGAGTGGGTGGTGGTGTGAGTGGGTGAGTGGGTGGGTGAGTGGGTGAGTGGGTGGGTGGGTGGGTGGTGGGTGGGTGAGTGGGTGGGTGAGTGGGTGAGTGGGTGGGTGAGTGGGTGGAGTGGTGTGGGTGAGTGGGTGAGTGGGTGGGTGGTGGTGAGTGGTGGGTGAGTGGTGAGTGGGTGGGTGAGTGGGTGGGTGAGTGGGTGAGTGGGTGGGTGAGTGGGTGGTGGGTGGGTGAGTGGGTGGGTGGGTGGGTGAGTGGGAGTGGGTGGGTGAGTGGGTGGGTGAGTGGTGGGTGGTGGGTGGGTGGAGTGGGTGAGTGGGTGGTGGGTGAGTGGGTGGGTGAGTGGGTGAGTGGGTGGGTGAGTGGGTGGGTGGAGTGGGTGAGTGGGTGGGTGAGTGGGTGAGTGGGTGGGTGAGTGGGTGGGTGGTGTGAGTGGGTGGGTGGAGTGGGTGGGTGGAGGGTGGGTGAGTGGGTGGGTGAGTGGGTGAGTGGGTGGGTGAGTGGTGAGTGGGTGGGTGGGTGAGTGGGTGGGTGAGTGGGTGGGTGGGTGAGTGGGTGGGTGAGTGGGTGGGTGAGTGGGTGGTGAGTGGGTGAGTGGGTGGGTGAGTGGGTGGGTGGGTGAGTGGGTGAGTGGGTGGGTGAGTGGGTGAGTGGGTGGGTGAGTGGGTGGGTGAGTGGTGTGGGTGGGTGAGTGGGTGGGTGGGTGGGGTGAGTGAGTGAGTGGGTGGGTGGGTGAGTGGGTGAGTGGGTGGGTGAGTGGGTGGGTGGGTGGGTGAGTGGTGGTGAGTGGGTGGGTGAGTGGGTGAGTGGGTGGGTGAGTGGTGGGTGAGTGGGTGGGTGGGTGAGTGGGTGGAGTGGGTGGGTGAGTGGGTGGGTGGGGTGGGTGAGTGGGTGGGTGAGTGGGTGAGTGGGTGGGTGAGTGGGTGGGTGGTGTGGGTGAGTGGGTGGGTGAGTGGGTGGGTGGGTGAGTGGGTGGGTGGTGGGTGAGTGGGTGGGTGAGTGGGTGGGTGAGGTGAGTGGGTGGGTGGGTGGTGAGGTGGGTGGGTGGGTGAGTGGGTGGGTGAGTGGGTGGAGTGGGTGGGTGAGTGGGTGGGTGAGTGGGTGGGTGAGTGGGTGGGTGAGTGGGTGAGTGAGTGGGTGAGTGGTGGTGGAGTGGTGGGTGAGTGGGTGGGTGGGTGAGTGGGTGAGTGGGTGGGTGAGTGGGGTGAGTGGGTGGTGAGTGGGTGGGTGGGTGGGTGAGTGGGTGGGTGAGTGGGTGAGTGGGTGGGTGGTGTGGGTGGGTGAGTGGGTGGGGGGTGAGTGGGTGGGTGGGTGGGTGGGTGAGTGGTGGTGGGTGAGTGGGTGGGTGAGTGGGTGAGTGGGTGGGTGAGTGGGTGGGTGGGTGAGTGGGTGGGTGGGTGAGTGGTGTGGGTGAGTGGGTGGGTGAGTGGGTGAGTGGGTGGGTGAGTGGGTGGGTGGGTGGGTGAGTGGGTGGGTGAATGGGTGAGTGGGTGGGTGGGTGGGTGAGTGGGTGGGTGAGTGGGTGGGTGAGTGGGTGAGTGGGTGGGTGAGTGGGTGGGTGGGTGAGTGAGTGGGTGGGTGAGTGGGTGAGTGGGTGGGTGGGTGAGTGAGTGGGTGGGTGGGTGAGTGGGTGGGTGGGTGAGTGAGTGGGTGGGTGAGTGGGTGAGTGGGTGGGTGGGTGAGTGAGTGGGTGGGTGGGTGAGTGGGTGAGTGGGTGGGTGGGTGAGTGAGTGGGTGGGTGGGTGAGTGGGTGGGTGGGTGGGTGAGTGGGTGAGTGGGTGGGTGGGTGATGTGAGTGGGTGGGTGAGTGGTGAGTGGGTGGGTGGGTGGGTGGGTGAGTGAGTGGGTGGGTGGGTGAGTGGGTGGGTGGGTGAGTGGGTGAGTGGGTGGTGGGTGGTGAGTGAGTGGGTGGGTGAGTGGGTGGGTGGGGTGGGTGAGTGGGTGGGTGGGTGGGTGGTGGGTGAGTGGGTGGGTGGGTGAGTGGGTGGGTGGGTGAGTGGGTGGGTGAGTGAGTGAGTGAGTGGGTGGGTAAGTGGGTGGGTGGGTGAGTGGGTGGGTGAGTGGGAGGGTGAATGGGTGGGTGAGTGGGTGGGTGGGTGAGTGGGTGGGTAAGTGAGTGGGTGGGTGGGTGGGTGAGTGGGTGGGTGGGTGAGTGGGTGGGTGGGTGAGTGGGTGAGTGAGGTGAGTGAGTGGGTGGGTGAGTGGGTGAGTGGGTGGGTGGGTGGGTGAGTGGGTGGGTGGGTGGGTGAGTGGGTGGGTGGGTGAGTGGGTGAGTGAGTGAGTGAGTGGGTGGGTGAGTGGGTGGGTGAGTGGGTGGGTGAGTGGGTGGTGGTGAGTGGGTGAGTGAGTGGGTGAGTGGGTGGGTGGTGGTGGTGAGTGGGTGGGTGAGTGGGTGGGTGAGTGGGTGGGTGGGTGGGTGGGTGGGTGAGTGGAGTGGGTGGGTGGGTGGGTGGGTGGGTGAGTGGGTGGGTGGGTGGGTGTGTGAGTGGGTGGGTGGGTGGGTGAGTGAGTGAGTGGGTGGGTGAGTGGGTGGGTGGGTGGGTGGGTGAGTGGGTGGGTGGGTGGGTGAGTGGGTGGGTGGGTGGGTGAGGTGGGTGGGTGAGTGGGTGAGTGAGTGGGTGGGTGAGGTGGGTGGGTGGGTGAGTGGGTGGGTGGGTGGGTGGGTGGGTGAGTGGGTGGGTGGGTGGGTGAGTGGGTGGGTGGGTGGGTGGGTGAGTGGGTGGGTGGGTGGGTGGGTGGGGTGAGTGGTGAGTGAGTGGGTGGTGAGTGGGTGGGTGGGTGGGTGGGTGAGTGGGTGGGTGGGTGAGTGGGTGGGTGAGTGGGTGGGTGGGTGAGTGGGTGAGTGGGTGGGTGGGTGAGTGGGTGGGTGGGTGGGTGGGTGAGTGGGTGGGTGGGTGAGTGGTGGGTGGGTGAGTGGGTGGGTGGGTGAGTGGGTGAGTGGGTGGGTGGGTGAGTGGGTGGTGGGTGGGTGAGTAGGTGGGTGAGTGGGTGGGGGAGTGGGTGAGTGGGTGGGTGAGTGAGTGGGTGGGTGGGTGGGTGGGTGAGTGGGTGGGTGGGTGGGTGGGTGAGTGGGTGGTGGGTGGGTGAGTGGGTGGTGAGTGGGTGAGTGGGTGGTGGGTGAGTGAGTGAGTGGGTGGTGTGGGTGAGTGGTGGGTGAGTGAGTGGGTGAGTGAGTGAGTGGGTGGGTGAGGTGAGTGAGTGAGTGAGTGGGTGGGTGGGTGAGTGGGTGGGTGGGTGAGTGGGGTGGGTGAGTGGGTGGGTGAGTGAGTGGGTGGGTGGGTGAGTGGGTGAGTGAGTGGGTGGGTGGGTGAGTGGGTTGGTGGGTGGGTGGGTGGGTGAGTGGGTGGGTGAGTGAGTGGGTGAGTGGGTGGGTGAGTGAGTGGGTGAGTGAGTGGGTGGGTGAAGTGGGTGAGTGAGTGGGTGGGTGAGTGAGTGAGTGAGTGGGTGGGTGAGTGAGTGGGTGAGTGAGTGGGTGGGTGAGTGGGTGAGTGGGTGGGTGAGTGAGTGAGTGAGTGGGTGAGTGAGTGGGTGGGTGAGTGGGTGAGTGGGTGGGTGAGTGAGTGAGTGAGTGAGTGAGTGGGTGGGTGAGTGGGTGAGTGAGTGGGTGGGTGAGTGAGTGTCTGACTGAGTGACTGAGTGACTGACTGACTGAGTGACTGAGTGTCTGACTGACTGAGTGACTGAGTGAGTGTCTGAGTGACTGACTGATTGAGTGACTGACTAACTGAGTGAGTGACTGATTGAGTGACTGAGTGAGTGACTGACTGATTGAGTGACTGAGTAACTGAGTGACTGACTGAGTGAGTAACTGAGTGACTGAGTGACTGACTGACTGAGTGACGGAGTGAGTGACTGAGCGTCTGCGTAAACTACCCAGTAACTAACCCAAACAAACAATTAATTCTCTCCCCTCCCTCCCCCCACCTCCCCCCACCTCCCCCCCACCTCCCCCCCACCTCCCCCCCACCTCCCCCCCACCTCCCCCCACCTCCCCCCACCACCACAGAAC
>NW_027620706.1:0-4000 GCF_964198595.1 Lampetra fluviatilis | reverse complement strand
CACTACTACTCACTACTACTCACTACTACTACTCACTACTACTCACTACTACTACTCACTACTACTACTCACTACTACTACTCACTACTACTCACTACTACTCACTACTACTCACTACTACTCACTACTACTACTACTACTACTCACTACTACTCACTACTACTACTCACTACTACTACTCACTACTACTCACTACTACTCACTACTACTCACTACTACTACTCACTACTACTCACTACTACTACTCACTACTACTACTCACTACTACTACTCACTACTACTCACTACTACTCACTACTACTCACTACTACTCACTACTACTCACTACTACTACTACTACTACTCACTACTACTCACTACTACTACTCACTACTACTCACTACTACTCACTACTACTCACTACTACTCACTTACTACTACTCACTACTACTCACTACTACTCACTACTACTACTCACTACTACTACTCACTACTACTCACTACTACTCACTACTACTACTACCACTACTACTCACTACTACTCACTACTACTACTACTACTCACTACTACTCACTACTACTACTCACTACTACTCACTACTACTACTCACTACTACTACTCACTACTACTCACTACTACTCACTACTACTCACTACTACTACTCACTACTACTACTACTACTCACTACTACTACTCACTACTACTCACTACTACTCACTACTACTACTCACTACTACTACTCACTACTACTACTCACTACTACTACTCACTACTACTCACTACTACTCACTACTACTCACTACTACTACTCACTACTACTACTCACTACTACTCACTACTACTCACTACTACTACTCACTACTACTACTCACTACTACTACTCACTACTACTACTCACTACTACTACTCACTACTACTCACTACTACTCACTACTACTCACTACTACTCACTACTACTCACTACTACTCACTACTACTCACTACTACTCACTACTACTACTCACTACTACTACTCACTACTACTACTACTACTCACTACTACTCACTACTACTACTCACTACTACTCACTACTACTCACTACTACTACTCACTACTACTCACTACTACTACTCACTACTACTCACTACTACTCACTACTACTACTCACTACTACTCACTACTACTACTCACTACTACTACTCACTACTACTCACTACTACTACTCACTACTACTCACTACTACTACTCACTACTACTACTCACTACTACTCACTACTACTCACTACTACTACTCACTACTACTACTCACTACTACTCACTACTACTCACTACTACTCACTACTACTCACTACTACTCACTACTACTCACTACTACTCACTACTACTCACTACTACTCACTACTACTACTCACTACTCACTACTACTCACTACTACTACTCACTACTACTACTCACTACTACTACTCACTACTACTACTCACTACTACTCACTACTACTCACTACTACTCACTACTACTCACTACTACTCACTACTACTCACTACTACTACTCACTACTACTCACTACTACTACTCACTACTACTCACTACTACTCACTACTACTCACTACTACTACTCACTACTACTACTCACTACTACTCACTACTACTCACTACTACTCACTACTACTACTCACTACTACTCACTACTACTCACTACTACTACTCACTACTACTCACTACTACTCACTACTACTACTCACTACTACTACTCACTACTACTCACTACTACTACTCACTACTACTACTCACTACTACTCACTACTACTCACTACTACTCACTACTACTACTCACTACTACTCACTACTACTACTCACTACTACTCACTACTACTCACTACTACTACTCACTACTACTCACTACTACTCACTACTACTACTCACTACTACTACTCACTACTACTACTACTCACTACTACTACTCACTACTACTCACTACTACTACTCACTACTACTACTCACTACTACTACTCACTACTACTCACTACTACTCACTACTACTCACTACTACTACTCACTACTACTCACTACTACTACTCACTACTACTACTCACTACTACTCACTACTACTCACTACTACTCACTACTACTACTACTACTACTCACTACTACTCACTACTACTACTCACTACTACTCACTACTACTACTACTACTACTCACTACTACTCACTACTACTACTCACTACTACTACTCACTACTACTCACTACTACTCACTACTACTACTCACTACTACTCAACACTACTACTCACTACTACTACTCACTACTACTCACTACTACTCACTACTACTACTCACTACTACTACTCACTACTACTCACTACTACTCACTACTACTCACTACTACTACTCACTACTACTACTCACTACTACTCACTACTACTACTCACTACTACTACTACTACTACTCACTACTACTACTCACTACTACTCACTACTACTCACTACTACTACTCACTACTACTACTCACTACTACTCACTACTACTCACTACTACTACTCACTACTACTCACTACTACTACTCACTACTACTCACTACTACTACTCACTACTACTACTCACTACTACTACTCACTACTACTCACTACTACTACTACTCACTACTACTACTCACTACTACTACTACTACTCACTACTACTCACTACTACTACTACTCACTACTACTACTACTCACTACTACTACTACTCACTACTACTCACTACTACTACTACTCACTACTACTACTACTCACTACTACTCACTACTACTCACTACTACTCACTACTACTACTACTCACTACTACTCACTACTACTCACTACTACTACTCACTACTACTCACTACTACTCACTACTCACTACTACTCACTACTACTCACTACTACTACTCACTACTACTCACTACTACTCACTACTACTACTCACTACTACTCACTACTACTCACTACTACTACTACTCACTACTACTCACTACTACTACTCACTACTACTACTACTACTCACTACTACTCACTACTACTCACTACTACTCACTACTACTCACTACTACTACTACTCACTACTACTACTCACTACTACTCACTACTACTACTCACTACTACTACTACTCACTACTACTCACTACTACTACCACTACTACTACTACTACTACTCACTACTACTACTCACTCACACTCACACACACTCACTCACTCACTCACACACACTCACACACACACTCACTCACACACTCACTCACTCACACACACACTCACACACTCACTCATACACTCACTCACTCACTCACACACTCACTCACTCACTCACACACTCACTCACTCACTCACACACTCACTCACACACACACTCACTCACTCACACACTCACTCACACACACACTCACTCACACACTCACACACTCACTCACTCACACACTCACACACTCACACACTCACTCACACACACACTCACTCACACACTCACACACTCACTCACTCACTCACACACACACTCACTCACTCATACACTCACTCACTCACACACTCACTCACTCACTCACACACTCACTCACACACTCACTCACTCACTCACACACACACTCACTCACACACACACTCACTCACTCACACACTCACTCACTCACACACACACTCACTCACTCATACACACACTCACTCACACACACACTCACTCACTCACACTCTCACACACTCACTCACTCACTCACACACACACTCACTCACTCATACACTCACTCACTCACACACTCACTCACTCACTCACACACTCACTCACACACTCACTCACTCACACACTCACTCACTCACACACTCACTCACTCACTCACACACTCACTCACTCACTCACTCACACACTCACTCACACACTCACTCACTCACACACTCACTCACTCACTCACACACTCACTCACACACACACTCACTCACTCACACACTCACACACACACTCACTCACTCACTCATACACTCACTCACTCACTCACACACTCACTCACACACACACTCACTCACTCACACTCA
>NW_027620705.1:85000-96312 GCF_964198595.1 Lampetra fluviatilis | reverse complement strand
CCCCGTAACGCACATGAGAGCAATCCGGGCCAATTTCTCCCGTTTGATGGGGTCTATGTGTACAAATTTTGACTTTTTTGAGTGCAGGTGCAAATCTGCTGAAAAAGCCTGTGGAAGTTTCACGGCGTTCGTACGATATTTGGCGACGCAAAAATGAGCGATTTCCCAGCTCGAGAGAATTCGGCGCGAGAGAAACGATGCCCCGTAACGCACATGAGAGCAATCCGGGCCAATTTCTCCCGTTTGATGGGGTCTATGTGTAAAAATTTTGACTTTTTTGAGTGCAGGTGCAAATCTGCTGGAAAAGCCTGTGGAAGTTTCACGGCGTTCGTACGATATTTGGCGACGCAAAAATGAGCGATTTCCAAGCTCGATGGAATTCGGAGCGAGAGAAACGATGCCCCGTAACGCACATGAGAGCAATCCGGGCCAATTTCTCCCGTTTGATGGGGTCTATGTGTAAAAATTTTGACTTTTTTGAGTGCAGGTGCAAATCTGCTGGAAAAGCTGTGGAAGTTTCACGGCGTTCGTACGATATTTGCGACGCAAAAATGAGCGATTTCCCAGCTCGATGGAATTCGGCGCGAGAGAAACGATGCCCCGTAACGCACATGAGAGCAATCCCGGCCAATTTCTCCCGTTTGATGGGGTCTATGTGTAAAAATTTTGACTTTTTTGAGTGCACGTGCAAATCTGCTGAAAAAGCCTGTGGAAGTTTCACGGCGTTCGTACGATATTTGGCGACGCAAAAATGAGCGATTTCCCAGCTCGATGGAATTCGGAGCGAGAGAAACGATGCCCCGTAACGCACATGAGAGCAATCCCGGCCAATTTCTCCCGTTTGATGGGGTCTATGTGTACAAATTTTGACTTTTTTGAGTGCACGTGCAAATCTGCTGAAAAAGCCTGTGGAAGTTTCACGGCGTTCGTACGATATTTGGCGACGCAAAAATGAGCGATTTCCCAGCTCGAGAGAATTCGGCGCGAGAGAAACGATGCCCCGTAACGCACATGAGAGCAATCCGGGCCAATTTCTCCCGTTTGATGGGGTCTATGTGTAAAAATTTTGACTTTTTTGAGTGCACGTGCAAATCTGCTGAAAAAGCCTGTGGAAGTTTCACGGCGTTCGTACGATATTTGGCGACGCAAAAATGAGCGATTTCCCAGCTCGATGGAATTCGGCGCGAGAGAAACGATGCCCCGTAACGCACATGAGAGCAATCCGGGCCAATTTCTCCCGTTTGATGGGGTCTATGTGTAAAAATTTTGACTTTTTTGAGTGCAGGTGCAAATCTGCTGAAAAAGCCTGTGGAAGTTTCACGGCGTTCGTACGATATTTGGCGACGCAAAAATGAGCGATTTCCCAGCTCGAGAGAATTCGGCGCGAGAGAAACGATGCCCCGTAACGCACATGAGAGCAATCCGGGCCAATTTCTCCCGTTTGATGGGGTCTATGTGTAAAAATTTTGACTTTTTTGAGTGCAGGTGCAAATCTGCTGGAAAAGCCTGTGGAAGTTTCACGGCGTTCGTACGATATTTGGCGACGCAAAAATGAGCGATTTCCCAGCTCGATGGAATTCGGCGCGAGAGAAACGATGCCCCGTAACGCACATGAGAGCAATCCGGGCCAATTTCTCCCGTTTGATGGGGTCTATGTGTACAAATTTTGACTTTTTTGAGTGCACGTGCAAATCTGCTGAAAAAGCCTGTGGAAGTTTCACGGCGTTCGTACGATATTTGGCGACGCAAAAATGAGCGATTTCCCAGCTCGATGGAATTCGGAGCGAGAGAAACGATGCCCCGTAACGCGCCACCGTAACGCACATGAGAGCAATCCCGGCCAATTTCTCCCGTTTGATGGGGTCTATGTGTACAAATTTTGACTTTTTTGAGTGCACGTGCCAATCTGCTGGAAAAGCCTGTGGAAGTTTCACGGCGTTCGTACGATATTTGGCGACGCAAAAATGAGCGATTTCCCAGCTCGATGGAATTCGGCGCGACAGAAACGATGCCCGTAACGCACATGAGAGCAATCCGGGCCAATTTCTCCCGTTTGATGGGGTCTATGTGTAAAAATTTTGACTTTTTTGAGTGCAGGTGCAAATCTGCTGGAAAAGCCTGTGGAAGTTTCACGGCGTTCGTACGATATTTGGCGACGCAAAAATGAGCGATTTCCAAGCTCGATGGAATTCGGAGCGAGAGAAACGATGCCCGTAACGCACATGAGAGCAATCCGGGCCAATTTCTCCCGTTTGATGGGGTCTATGTGTAAAAATTTTGACTTTTTGGAGTGCAGGTGCAAATCTGCTGAAAAAGCCTGTGGAAGTTTCACGGCGTTCGTACGATATTTGGCGACGCAAAAATGAGCGATTTCCCAGCTCGAGAGAATTCGGCGCGAGAGAAACGATGCCCCGTAACGCACATGAGAGCAATCCGGGCCAATTTCTCCCGTTTGATGGGGTCTATGTGTAAAAATTTTGACTTTTTTGAGTGCACGTGCAAATCTGCTGGAAAAGCCTGTGGAAGTTTCACGGCGTTCGTACGATATTTGGCGACGCAAAAATGAGCGATTTCCCAGCTCGATGGAATTCGGCGCGAGAGAAACGATGCCCCGTAACGCACATGAGAGCAATCCCGGCCAATTTCTCCCGTTTGATGGGGTCTATGTGTAAAAATTTTGACTTTTTTGAGTGCACGTGCAAATCTGCTGAAAAAGCCTGTGGAAGTTTCACGGCGTTCGTACGATATTTGGCGACGCAAAAATGAGCGATTTCCAGCTCGATGGAATTCGGAGCGAGAGAAACGATGCCCCGTAACGCACATGAGAGCAATCCCGGCCAATTTCTCCCGTTTGATGGGGTCTATGTGTACAAATTTTGACTTTTTTGAGTGCACGTGCAAATCTGCTGAAAAGCCTGTGGAAGTTTCACGGCGTTCGTACGATATTTGGCGACGCAAAAATGAGCGATTTCCCAGCTCGAGAGAATTCGGCGCGAGAGAAACGATGCCCCGTAACGCACATGAGAGCAATCCGGGCCAATTTCTCCCGTTTGATGGGGTCTATGTGTAAAAATTTTGACTTTTTTGAGTGCACGTGCAAATCTGCTGAAAAAGCCTGTGGAAGTTTCACGGCGTTCGTACGATATTTGGCGACGCAAAAATGAGCGATTTCCCAGCTCGATGGAATTCGGCGCGAGAGAAACGATGCCCCGTAACGCACATGAGAGCAATCCGGGCCAATTTCTCCCGTTTGATGGGGTCTATGTGTAAAAATTTTGACTTTTTTGAGTGCAGGTGCAAATCTGCTGAAAAAGCCTGTGGAAGTTTCACGGCGTTCGTACGATATTTGGCGACGCAAAAATGAGCGATTTCCCAGCTCGAGAGAATTCGGCGCGAGAGAAACGATGCCCCGTAACGCACATGAGAGCAATCCGGGCCAATTTCTCCCGTTTGATGGGGTCTATGTGTAAAAATTTTGACTTTTTTGAGTGCAGGTGCAAATCTGCTGGAAAAGCCTGTGGAAGTTTCACGGCGTTCGTACGATATTTGGCGACGCAAAAATGAGCGATTTCCCAGCTCGATGGAATTCGGAGCGAGAGAAACGATGCCCCGTAACGCACATGAGAGCAATCCCGGCCAATTTCTCCCGTTTGATGGGGTCTATGTGTACAAATTTTGACTTTTTTGAGTGCACGTGCCAATCTGCTGGAAAAGCCTGTGGAAGTTTCACGGCGTTCGTACGATATTTGGCGACGCAAAAATGAGCGATTTCCCAGCTCGATGGAATTCGGCGCGAGAGAAACGATGCCCCGTAACGCACATGAGAGCAATCCCGGCCAATTTCTCCCGTTTGATGGGGTCTATGTGTAAAAATTTTGACTTTTTTGAGTGCACGTGCAAATCTGCTGAAAAAGCCTGTGGAAGTTTCACGGCGTTCGTACGATATTTGGCGACGCAAAAATGAGCGATTTCCCAGCTCGATGGAATTCGGAGCGAGAGAAACGATGCCCCGTAACGCACATGAGAGCAATCCCGGCCATTTCTCCCGTTTGATGGGGTCTATGTGTAAAAATTTTGACTTTTTTGAGTGCACGTGCAAATCTGCTGAAAAAGCCTGTGGAAGTTTCACGGCGTTCGTACGATATTTGGCGACGCAAAAATGAGCGATTTCCCAGCTCGATGGAATTCGGCGCGAGAGAAACGATGCCCCGTAACGCACATGAGAGCAATCCGGGCCAATTTCTCCCGTTTGATGGGGTCTATGTGTAAAAATTTTGACTTTTTTGAGTGCAGGTGCAAATCTGCTGAAAAAGCCTGTGGAAGTTTCACGGCGTTCGTACGATATTTGGCGACGCAAAAATGAGCGATTTCCCAGCTCGATGGAATTCGGCGCGAGAGAAACGATGCCCCGTAACGCACATGAGAGCAATCCCGGCCAATTTCTCCCGTTTGATGGGGTCTATGTGTAAAAATTTGACTTTTTTGAGTGCACGTGCAAATCTGCTGAAAAAGCCTGTGGAAGTTTCACGGCGTTCGTACGATATTTGGCGACGCAAAAATGAGCGATTTCCCAGCTCGATGGAATTCGGAGCGAGAGAAACGATGCCCCGTAACGCACATGAGAGCAATCCCGGCCAATTTCTCCCGTTTGATGGGGTCTATGTGTACAAATTTTGACTTTTTGAGTGCACGTGCAAATCTGCTGAAAAAGCCTGTGGAAGTTTCACGGCGTTCGTACGATATTTGGCGACGCAAAAATGAGCGATTTCCCAGCTCGAGAGAATTCGGCGCGAGAGAAACGATGCCCCGTAACGCACATGAGAGCAATCCGGGCCAATTTCTCCCGTTTGATGGGGTCTATGTGTAAAAATTTTGACTTTTTTGAGTGCACGTGCAAATCTGCTGAAAAAGCCTGTGGAAGTTTCACGGCGTTCGTACGATATTTGGCGACGCAAAAATGAGCGATTTCCCAGCTCGATGGAATTCGGCGCGAGAGAAACGATGCCCGTAACGCACATGAGAGCAATCCGGGCCAATTTCTCCCGTTTGATGGGGTCTATGTGTAAAAATTTTGACTTTTTTGAGTGCAGGTGCAAATCTGCTGAAAAAGCCTGTGGAAGTTTCACGGCGTTCGTACGATATTTGGCGACGCAAAAATGAGCGATTTCCCAGCTCGAGAGAATTCGGCGCGAGAGAAACGATGCCCCGTAACGCACATGAGAGCAATCCGGGCCAATTTCTCCCGTTTGATGGGGTCTATGTGTAAAAATTTTGACTTTTTTGAGTGCAGGTGCAAATCTGCTGGAAAAGCCTGTGGAAGTTTCACGGCGTTCGTACGATATTTGGCGACGCAAAAATGAGCGATTTCCCAGCTCGATGGAATTCGGAGCGAGAGAAACGATGCCCCGTAACGCACATGAGAGCAATCCCGGCCAATTTCTCCCGTTTGATGGGGTCTATGTGTACAAATTTTGACTTTTTTGAGTGCACGTGCCAATCTGCTGGAAAAGCCTGTGGAAGTTTCACGGCGTTCGTACGATATTTGGCGACGCAAAAATGAGCGATTTCCCAGCTCGATGGAATTCGGCGCGAGAGAAACGATGCCCCGTAACGCACATGAGAGCAATCCCGGCCAATTTCTCCCGTTTGATGGGGTCTATGTGTAAAAATTTTGACTTTTTTGAGTGCACGTGCAAATCTGCTGAAAAAGCCTGTGGAAGTTTCACGGCGTTCGTACGATATTTGGCGACGCAAAAATGAGCGATTTCCCAGCTCGATGGAATTCGGAGCGAGAGAAACGATGGCCCCGTAACGCACATGAGAGCAATCCCGGCCAATTTCTCCCGTTTGATGGGGTCTATGTGTAAAATTTTGACTTTTTTGAGTGCACGTGCAAATCTGCTGAAAAAGCCTGTGGAAGTTTCACGGCGTTCGTACGATATTTGGCGACGCAAAAATGAGCGATTTCCCAGCTCGATGGAATTCGGCGCGAGAGAAACGATGCCCCGTAACGCACATGAGAGCAATCCGGGCCAATTTCTCCCGTTTGATGGGGTCTATGTGTAAAAATTTTGACTTTTTTGAGTGCAGGTGCAAATCTGCTGAAAAAGCCTGTGGAAGTTTCACGGCGTTCGTACGATATTTGGCGACGCAAAAATGAGCGATTTCCCAGCTCGAGAGAATTCGGCGCGAGAGAAACGATGCCCCGTAACGCACATGAGAGCAATCCGGGCCAATTTCTCCCGTTTGATGGGGTCTATGTGTAAAAATTTTGACTTTTTGAGTGCAGGTGCAAATCTGCTGGAAAAGCCTGTGGAAGTTTCACGGCGTTCGTACGATATTTGGCGACGCAAAAATGAGCGATTTCCAGCTCGATGGAATTCGGCGCGAGAGAAACGATGCCCCGTAACGCACATGAGAGCAATCCGGGCCAATTTCTCCCGTTTGATGGGGTCTATGTGTACAAATTTTGACTTTTTTGAGTGCACGTGCAAATCTGCTGAAAAAGCCTGTGGAAGTTTCACGGCGTTCGTACGATATTTGGCGACGCAAAAATGAGCGATTTCCCAGCTCGATGGAATTCGGAGCGAGAGAAACGATGCCCCGTAACGCACATGAGAGCAATCCCGGCCAATTTCTCCCGTTTGATGGGGTCTATGTGTACAAATTTTGACTTTTTTGAGTGCACGTGCCAATCTGCTGGAAAAGCCTGTGGAAGTTTCACGGCGTTCGTACGATATTTGGCGACGCAAAAATGAGCGATTTCCCAGCTCGATGGAATTCGGCGCGACAGAAACGATGCCCCGTAACGCACATGAGAGCAATCCGGGCCAATTTCTCCCGTTTGATGGGGTCTATGTGTAAAAATTTTGACTTTTTTGAGTGCAGGTGCAAATCTGCTGGAAAAGCCTGTGGAAGTTTCACGGCGTTCGTACGATATTTGGCGACGCAAAAATGAGCGATTTCCAAGCTCGATGGAATTCGGAGCGAGAGAAACGATGCCCCGTAACGCACATGAGAGCAATCCGGGCCAATTTCTCCCGTTTGATGGGGTCTATGTGTAAAAATTTTGACTTTTTGGAGTGCAGGTGCAAATCTGCTGAAAAAGCCTGTGGAAGTTTCACGGCGTTCGTACGATATTTGGCGACGCAAAAATGAGCGATTTCCCAGCTCGAGAGAATTCGGCGCGAGAGAAACGATGCCCCGTAACGCACATGAGAGCAATCCGGGCCAATTTCTCCCGTTTGATGGGGTCTATGTGTAAAAATTTTGACTTTTTTGAGTGCACGTGCAAATCTGCTGGAAAAGCCTGTGGAAGTTTCACGGCGTTCGTACGATATTTGGCGACGCAAAAATGAGCGATTTCCCAGCTCGATGGAATTCGGCGCGAGAGAAACGATGCCCCGTAACGCACATGAGAGCAATCCCGGCCAATTTCTCCCGTTTGATGGGGTCTATGTGTAAAAATTTTGACTTTTTTGAGTGCACGTGCAAATCTGCTGAAAAAGCCTGTGGAAGTTTCACGGCGTTCGTACGATATTTGGCGACGCAAAAATGAGCGATTTCCCAGCTCGATGGAATTCGGAGCGAGAGAAACGATGCCCCGTAACGCACATGAGAGCAATCCCGGCCAATTTCTCCCGTTTGATGGGGTCTATGTGTACAAATTTTGACTTTTTGAGTGCACGTGCAAATCTGCTGAAAAAGCCTGTGGAAGTTTCACGGCGTTCGTACGATATTTGGCGACGCAAAAATGAGCGATTTCCCAGCTCGAGAGAATTCGGCGCGAGAGAAACGATGCCCCGTAACGCACATGAGAGCAATCCGGGCCAATTTCTCCCGTTTGATGGGGTCTATGTGTAAAAATTTTGACTTTTTTGAGTGCACGTGCAAATCTGCTGAAAAAGCCTGTGGAAGTTTCACGGCGTTCGTACGATATTTGGCGACGCAAAAATGAGCGATTTCCCAGCTCGATGGAATTCGGCGCGAGAGAAACGATGCCCCGTAACGCACATGAGAGCAATCCGGGCCAATTTCTCCCGTTTGATGGGGTCTATGTGTAAAAATTTTGACTTTTTTGAGTGCAGGTGCAAATCTGCTGAAAAAGCCTGTGGAAGTTTCACGGCGTTCGTACGATATTTGGCGACGCAAAAATGAGCGATTTCCCAGCTCGAGAGAATTCGGCGCGAGAGAAACGATGCCCCGTAACGCACATGAGAGCAATCCGGGCCAATTTCTCCCGTTTGATGGGGTCTATGTGTAAAAATTTTGACTTTTTTGAGTGCAGGTGCAAATCTGCTGGAAAAGCCTGTGGAAGTTTCACGGCGTTCGTACGATATTTGGCGACGCAAAAATGAGCGATTTCCCAGCTCGATGGAATTCGGAGCGAGAGAAACGATGCCCCGTAACGCACATGAGAGCAATCCCGGCCAATTTCTCCCGTTTGATGGGGTCTATGTGTACAAATTTTGACTTTTTTGAGTGCACGTGCCAATCTGCTGGAAAAGCCTGTGGAAGTTTCACGGCGTTCGTACGATATTTGGCGACGCAAAAATGAGCGATTTCCCAGCTCGATGGAATTCGGCGCGAGAGAAACGATGCCCCGTAACGCACATGAGAGCAATCCCGGCCAATTTCTCCCGTTTGATGGGGTCTATGTGTAAAAATTTTGACTTTTTTGAGTGCACGTGCAAATCTGCTGAAAAGCCTGTGGAAGTTTCACGGCGTTCGTACGATATTTGGCGACGCAAAAATGAGCGATTTCCCAGCTCGATGGAATTCGGAGCGAGAGAAACGATGCCCCGTAACGCACATGAGAGCAATCCCGGCCAATTTCTCCCGTTTGATGGGGTCTATGTGTAAAAATTTTGACTTTTTTGAGTGCACGTGCAAATCTGCTGAAAAGCCTGTGGAAGTTTCACGGCGTTCGTACGATATTTGGCGACGCAAAAATGAGCGATTTCCCAGCTCGAGAGAATTCGGCGCGAGAGAAACGATGCCCCGTAACGCACATGAGAGCAATCCGGGCCAATTTCTCCCGTTTGATGGGTCTATGTGTAAAAATTTTGACTTTTTTGAGTGCACGTGCAAATCTGCTGGAAAAGCCTGTGGAAGTTTCACGGCGTTCGTACGATATTTGGCGACGCAAAAATGAGCGATTTCCCAGCTCGATGGAATTCGGCGCGACAGAAACGATGCCCCGTAACGCACATGAGAGCAATCCGGGCCAATTTCTCCCGTTTGATGGGGTCTATGTGTAAAAATTTTGACTTTTTTGAGTGCAGGTGCAAATCTGCTGAAAAAGCCTGTGGAAGTTTCACGGCGTTCGTACGATATTTGGCGACGCAAAAATGAGCGATTTCCCAGCTCGAGAGAATTCGGCGCTGAGAGAAACGATGCCCCGTAACGCACATGAGAGCAATCCGGGCCAATTTCTCCCGTTTGATGGGGTCTATGTGTACAAATTTTGACTTTTTTGAGTGCACGTGCAAATCTGCTGAAAAAGCCTGTGGAAGTTTCACGGCGTTCGTACGATATTTGGCGACGCAAAAATGAGCGATTTCCCAGCTCGATGGAATTCGGCGCGAGAGAAACGATGCCCCGTAACGCACATGAGAGCAATCCGGGCCAATTTCTCCCGTTTGATGGGGTCTATGTGTAAAAATTTTGACTTTTTTGAGTGCAGGTGCAAATCTGCTGAAAAAGCCTGTGGAAGTTTCACGGCGTTCGTACGATATTTGGCGACGCAAAAATGAGCGATTTCCCAGCTCGAGAGAATTCGGCGCGAGAGAAACGATGCCCCGTAACGCACATGAGAGCAATCCGGGCCAATTTCTCCCGTTTGATGGGGTCTATGTGTAAAAATTTTGACTTTTTTGAGTGCAGGTGCAAATCTGCTGGAAAAGCCTGTGGAAGTTTCACGGCGTTCGTACGATATTTGGCGACGCAAAAATGAGCGATTTCCCAGCTCGATGGAATTCGGAGCGAGAGAAACGATGCCCCGTAACGCACATGAGAGCAATCCCGGCCAATTTCTCCCGTTTGATGGGGTCTATGTGTACAAATTTTGACTTTTTTGAGTGCACGTGCCAATCTGCTGGAAAAGCCTGTGGAAGTTTCACGGCGTTCGTACGATATTTGGCGACGCAAAAATGAGCGATTTCCCAGCTCGATGGAATTCGGCGCGAGAGAAACGATGCCCCGTAACGCACATGAGAGCAATCCCGGCCAATTTCTCCCGTTTGATGGGGTCTATGTGTAAAAATTTTGACTTTTTTGAGTGCACGTGCAAATCTGCTGAAAAAGCCTGTGGAAGTTTCACGGCGTTCGTACGATATTTGGCGACGCAAAAATGAGCGATTTCCCAGCTCGATGGAATTCGGAGCGAGAGAAACGATGCCCCGTAACGCACATGAGAGCAATCCCGGCCAATTTCTCCCGTTTGATGGGGTCTATGTGTAAAAATTTTGACTTTTTTGAGTGCACGTGCAAATCTGCTGGAAAAGCCTGTGGAAGTTTCACGGCGTTCGTACGATATTTGGCGACGCAAAAATGAGCGATTTCCCAGCTCGATGGAATTCGGCGCGACAGAAACGATGCCCCGTAACGCACATGAGAGCAATCCGGGCCAATTTCTCCCGTTTGATGGGGTCTATGTGTAAAAATTTTGACTTTTTTGAGTGCACGTGCAAATCTGCTGAAAAAGCCTGTGGAAGTTTCACGGCGTTCGTACGATATTTGGCGACGCAAAAATGAGCGATTTCCCAGCTCGAGAGAATTCGGCGCGAGAGAAACGATGCCCCGTAACGCACATGAGAGCAATCCGGGCCAATTTCTCCCGTTTGATGGGGTCTATGTGTACAAATTTTGACTTTTTTGAGTGCACGTGCAAATCTGCTGAAAAAGCCTGTGGAAGTTTCACGGCGTTCGTACGATATTTGGCGACGCAAAAATGAGCGATTTCCCAGCTCGATGGAATTCGGCGCGAGAGAAACGATGCCCCGTAACGCACATGAGAGCAATCCCGGCCAATTTCTCCCGTTTGATGGGGTCTATGTGTAAAAATTTTGACTTTTTTGAGTGCACGTGCAAATCTGCTGGAAAAGCCTGTGGAAGTTTCACGGCGTTCGTACGATATTTGGCGACGCAAAAATGAGCGATTTCCCAGCTCGATGGAATTCGGCGCGACAGAAACGATGCCCCGTAACGCACATGAGAGCAATCCGGGCCAATTTCTCCCGTTTGATGGGGTCTATGTGTAAAAATTTTGACTTTTTTGAGTGCACGTGCAAATCTGCTGAAAAAGCCTGTGG
>NW_027620705.1:62500-70000 GCF_964198595.1 Lampetra fluviatilis | reverse complement strand
TGGAATTCGGAGCGAGAGAAACGATGCCCCGTAACGCACATGAGAGCAATCCGGGCCAATTTCTCCCGTTTGATGGGGTCTATGTGTAAAAATTTTGACTTTTTTGAGTGCACGTGCAAATCTGCTGAAAAAGCCTGTGGAAGTTTCACGGCGTTCGTACGATATTTGGCGACGCAAAAATGAGCGATTTCCCAGCTCGATGGAATTCGGCGCGAGAGAAACGATGCCCCGTAACGCACATGAGAGCAATCCCGGCCAATTTCTCCCGTTTGATGGGGTCTATGTGTACAAATTTTGACTTTTTTGAGTGCACGTGCAAATCTGCTGAAAAAGCCTGTGGAAGTTTCACGGCGTTCGTACGATATTTGGCGACGCAAAAATGAGCGATTTCCCAGCTCGATGGAATTCGGAGCGAGAGAAACGATGCCCCGTAACGCACATGAGAGCAATCCCGGCCAATTTCTCCCGTTTGATGGGGTCTATGTGTACAAATTTTGACTTTTTTGAGTGCACGTGCCAATCTGCTGGAAAAGCCTGTGGAAGTTTCACGGCGTTCGTACGATATTTGGCGACGCAAAAATGAGCGATTTCCCAGCTCGATGGAATTCGGCGCGACAGAAACGATGCCCCGTAACGCACATGAGAGCAATCCGGGCCAATTTCTCCCGTTTGATGGGGTCTATGTGTAAAAATTTTGACTTTTTTGAGTGCAGGTGCAAATCTGCTGGAAAAGCCTGTGGAAGTTTCACGGCGTTCGTACGATATTTGGCGACGCAAAAATGAGCGATTTCCCAGCTCGATGGAATTCGGCGCGAGAGAAACGATGCCCCGTAACGCACATGAGAGCAATCCGGGCCAATTTCTCCCGTTTGATGGGGTCTATGTGTAAAAATTTTGACTTTTTTGAGTGCAGGTGCAAATCTGCTGAAAAAGCCTGTGGAAGTTTCACGGCGTTCGTACGATATTTGGCGACGCAAAAATGAGCGATTTCCCAGCTCGATGGAATTCGGAGCGAGAGAAACGATGCCCCGTAACGCACATGAGAGCAATCCCGGCCAATTTCTCCCGTTTGATGGGGTCTATGTGTACAAATTTTGACTTTTTTGAGTGCACGTGCCAATCTGCTGGAAAAGCCTGTGGAAGTTTCACGGCGTTCGTACGATATTTGGCGACGCAAAAATGAGCGATTTCCCAGCTCGATGGAATTCGGCGCGACAGAAACGATGCCCCGTAACGCACATGAGAGCAATCCCGGCCAATTTCTCCCGTTTGATGGGGTCTATGTGTACAAATTTTGACTTTTTTGAGTGCACGTGCAAATCTGCTGAAAAAGCCTGTGGAAGTTTCACGGCGTTCGTACGATATTTGGCGACGCAAAAATGAGCGATTTCCCAGCTCGATGGAATTCGGAGCGAGAGAAACGATGCCCCGTAACGCACATGAGAGCAATCCCGGCCAATTTCTCCCGTTTGATGGGGTCTATGTGTACAAATTTTGACTTTTTTGAGTGCAGGTGCAAATCTGCTGAAAAAGCCTGTGGAAGTTTCACGGCGTTCGTACGATATTTGGCGACGCAAAAATGAGCGATTTCCCAGCTCGAGAGAATTCGGCGCGAGAGAAACGATGCCCCGTAACGCACATGAGAGCAATCCGGGCCAATTTCTCCCGTTTGATGGGGTCTATGTGTAAAAATTTTGACTTTTTTGAGTGCAGGTGCAAATCTGCTGGAAAAGCCTGTGGAAGTTTCACGGCGTTCGTACGATATTTGGCGACGCAAAAATGAGCGATTTCCAAGCTCGATGGAATTCGGCGCGAGAGAAACGATGCCCCGTAACGCACATGAGAGCAATCCCGGCCAATTTCTCCCGTTTGATGGGGTCTATGTGTACAAATTTTGACTTTTTTGAGTGCACGTGCAAATCTGCTGGAAAAGCCTGTGGAAGTTTCACGGCGTTCGTACGATATTTGGCGACGCAAAAATGAGCGATTTCCCAGCTCGATGGAATTCGGCGCGAGAGAAACGATGCCCCGTAACGCACATGAGAGCAATCCCGGCCAATTTCTCCCGTTTGATGGGGTCTATGTGTAAAAATTTTGACTTTTTTGAGTGCACGTGCAAATCTGCTGAAAAAGCCTGTGGAAGTTTCACGGCGTTCGTACGATATTTGGCGACGCAAAAATGAGCGATTTCCCAGCTCGATGGAATTCGGAGCGAGAGAAACGATGCCCCGTAACGCACATGAGAGCAATCCCGGCCAATTTCTCCCGTTTGATGGGGTCTATGTGTACAAATTTTGACTTTTTTGAGTGCACGTGCAAATCTGCTGAAAAAGCCTGTGGAAGTTTCACGGCGTTCGTACGATATTTGGCGACGCAAAAATGAGCGATTTCCCAGCTCGAGAGAATTCGGCGCGAGAGAAACGATGCCCCGTAACGCACATGAGAGCAATCCGGGCCAATTTCTCCCGTTTGATGGGGTCTATGTGTAAAAATTTTGACTTTTTTGAGTGCACGTGCAAATCTGCTGAAAAAGCCTGTGGAAGTTTCACGGCGTTCGTACGATATTTGGCGACGCAAAAATGAGCGATTTCCCAGCTCGATGGAATTCGGCGCGAGAGAAACGATGCCCCGTAACGCACATGAGAGCAATCCGGGCCAATTTCTCCCGTTTGATGGGGTCTATGTGTAAAAATTTTGACTTTTTTGAGTGCAGGTGCAAATCTGCTGAAAAAGCCTGTGGAAGTTTCACGGCGTTCGTACGATATTTGGCGACGCAAAAATGAGCGATTTCCCAGCTCGAGAGAATTCGGCGCGAGAGAAACGATGCCCCGTAACGCACATGAGAGCAATCCGGGCCAATTTCTCCCGTTTGATGGGGTCTATGTGTAAAAATTTTGACTTTTTTGAGTGCACGTGCAAATCTGCTGAAAAAGCCTGTGGAAGTTTCACGGCGTTCGTACGATATTTGGCGACGCAAAAATGAGCGATTTCCCAGCTCGAGAGAATTCGGCGCGAGAGAAACGATGCCCCGTAACGCACATGAGAGCAATCCGGGCCAATTTCTCCCGTTTGATGGGGTCTATGTGTAAAAATTTTGACTTTTTTGAGTGCACGTGCAAATCTGCTGAAAAAGCCTGTGGAAGTTTCACGGCGTTCGTACGATATTTGGCGACGCAAAAATGAGCGATTTCCCAGCTCGATGGAATTCGGCGCGAGAGAAACGATGCCCCGTAACGCACATGAGAGCAATCCGGGCCAATTTCTCCCGTTTGATGGGGTCTATGTGTAAAAATTTTGACTTTTTTGAGTGCAGGTGCAAATCTGCTGAAAAAGCCTGTGGAAGTTTCACGGCGTTCGTACGATATTTGGCGACGCAAAAATGAGCGATTTCCCAGCTCGAGAGAATTCGGCGCGAGAGAAACGATGCCCCGTAACGCACATGAGAGCAATCCGGGCCAATTTCTCCCGTTTGATGGGGTCTATGTGTAAAAATTTTGACTTTTTTGAGTGCAGGTGCAAATCTGCTGGAAAAGCCTGTGGAAGTTTCACGGCGTTCGTACGATATTTGGCGACGCAAAAATGAGCGATTTCCCAGCTCGATGGAATTCGGCGCGAGAGAAACGATGCCCCGTAACGCACATGAGAGCAATCCGGGCCAATTTCTCCCGTTTGATGGGGTCTATGTGTACAAATTTTGACTTTTTTGAGTGCACGTGCAAATCTGCTGAAAAAGCCTGTGGAAGTTTCACGGCGTTCGTACGATATTTGGCGACGCAAAAATGAGCGATTTCCCAGCTCGATGGAATTCGGAGCGAGAGAAACGATGCCCCGTAACGCACATGAGAGCAATCCCGGCCAATTTCTCCCGTTTGATGGGGTCTATGTGTACAAATTTTGACTTTTTTGAGTGCACGTGCCAATCTGCTGGAAAAGCCTGTGGAAGTTTCACGGCGTTCGTACGATATTTGGCGACGCAAAAATGAGCGATTTCCCAGCTCGATGGAATTCGGCGCGACAGAAACGATGCCCCGTAACGCACATGAGAGCAATCCGGGCCAATTTCTCCCGTTTGATGGGGTCTATGTGTAAAAATTTTGACTTTTTTGAGTGCAGGTGCAAATCTGCTGGAAAAGCCTGTGGAAGTTTCACGGCGTTCGTACGATATTTGGCGACGCAAAAATGAGCGATTTCCAAGCTCGATGGAATTCGGAGCGAGAGAAACGATGCCCCGTAACGCACATGAGAGCAATCCGGGCCAATTTCTCCCGTTTGATGGGGTCTATGTGTAAAAATTTTGACTTTTTTGAGTGCACGTGCAAATCTGCTGAAAAAGCCTGTGGAAGTTTCACGGCGTTCGTACGATATTTGGCGACGCAAAAATGAGCGATTTCCCAGCTCGAGAGAATTCGGCGCGAGAGAAACGATGCCCCGTAACGCACATGAGAGCAATCCGGGCCAATTTCTCCCGTTTGATGGGGTCTATGTGTAAAAATTTTGACTTTTTTGAGTGCACGTGCAAATCTGCTGAAAAAGCCTGTGGAAGTTTCACGGCGTTCGTACGATATTTGGCGACGCAAAAATGAGCGATTTCCCAGCTCGATGGAATTCGGCGCGAGAGAAACGATGCCCCGTAACGCACATGAGAGCAATCCGGGCCAATTTCTCCCGTTTGATGGGGTCTATGTGTAAAAATTTTGACTTTTTTGAGTGCAGGTGCAAATCTGCTGAAAAAGCCTGTGGAAGTTTCACGGCGTTCGTACGATATTTGGCGACGCAAAAATGAGCGATTTCCCAGCTCGAGAGAATTCGGCGCGAGAGAAACGATGCCCCGTAACGCACATGAGAGCAATCCGGGCCAATTTCTCCCGTTTGATGGGGTCTATGTGTAAAAATTTTGACTTTTTTGAGTGCAGGTGCAAATCTGCTGGAAAAGCCTGTGGAAGTTTCACGGCGTTCGTACGATATTTGGCGACGCAAAAATGAGCGATTTCCCAGCTCGATGGAATTCGGAGCGAGAGAAACGATGCCCCGTAACGCACATGAGAGCAATCCCGGCCAATTTCTCCCGTTTGATGGGGTCTATGTGTACAAATTTTGACTTTTTTGAGTGCACGTGCCAATCTGCTGGAAAAGCCTGTGGAAGTTTCACGGCGTTCGTACGATATTTGGCGACGCAAAAATGAGCGATTTCCCAGCTCGATGGAATTCGGCGCGAGAGAAACGATGCCCCGTAACGCACATGAGAGCAATCCCGGCCAATTTCTCCCGTTTGATGGGGTCTATGTGTAAAAATTTTGACTTTTTTGAGTGCACGTGCAAATCTGCTGAAAAAGCCTGTGGAAGTTTCACGGCGTTCGTACGATATTTGGCGACGCAAAAATGAGCGATTTCCCAGCTCGAGAGAATTCGGCGCGAGAGAAACGATGCCCCGTAACGCACATGAGAGCAATCCGGGCCAATTTCTCCCGTTTGATGGGGTCTATGTGTAAAAATTTTGACTTTTTTGAGTGCACGTGCAAATCTGCTGGAAAAGCCTGTGGAAGTTTCACGGCGTTCGTACGATATTTGGCGACGCAAAAATGAGCGATTTCCCAGCTCGATGGAATTCGGAGCGAGAGAAACGATGCCCCGTAACGCACATGAGAGCAATCCCGGCCAATTTCTCCCGTTTGATGGGGTCTATGTGTACAAATTTTGACTTTTTTGAGTGCACGTGCCAATCTGCTGGAAAAGCCTGTGGAAGTTTCACGGCGTTCGTACGATATTTGGCGACGCAAAAATGAGCGATTTCCCAGCTCGATGGAATTCGGCGCGAGAGAAACGATGCCCCGTAACGCACATGAGAGCAATCCCGGCCAATTTCTCCCGTTTGATGGGGTCTATGTGTACAAATTTTGACTTTTTTGAGTGCACGTGCAAATCTGCTGAAAAAGCCTGTGGAAGTTTCACGGCGTTCGTACGATATTTGGCGACGCAAAAATGAGCGATTTCCCAGCTCGATGGAATTCGGAGCGAGAGAAACGATGCCCCGTAACGCACATGAGAGCAATCCCGGCCAATTTCTCCCGTTTGATGGGGTCTATGTGTAAAAATTTTGACTTTTTTGAGTGCACGTGCAAATCTGCTGGAAAAGCCTGTGGAAGTTTCACGGCGTTCGTACGATATTTGGCGACGCAAAAATGAGCGATTTCCCAGCTCGATGGAATTCGGCGCGACAGAAACGATGCCCCGTAACGCACATGAGAGCAATCCGGGCCAATTTCTCCCGTTTGATGGGGTCTATGTGTAAAAATTTTGACTTTTTTGAGTGCACGTGCAAATCTGCTGAAAAAGCCTGTGGAAGTTTCACGGCGTTCGTACGATATTTGGCGACGCAAAAATGAGCGATTTCCCAGCTCGAGAGAATTCGGCGCGAGAGAAACGATGCCCCGTAACGCACATGAGAGCAATCCGGGCCAATTTCTCCCGTTTGATGGGGTCTATGTGTACAAATTTTGACTTTTTTGAGTGCACGTGCAAATCTGCTGAAAAAGCCTGTGGAAGTTTCACGGCGTTCGTACGATATTTGGCGACGCAAAAATGAGCGATTTCCCAGCTCGATGGAATTCGGCGCGAGAGAAACGATGCCCCGTAACGCACATGAGAGCAATCCCGGCCAATTTCTCCCGTTTGATGGGGTCTATGTGTAAAAATTTTGACTTTTTTGAGTGCACGTGCAAATCTGCTGGAAAAGCCTGTGGAAGTTTCACGGCGTTCGTACGATATTTGGCGACGCAAAAATGAGCGATTTCCCAGCTCGATGGAATTCGGCGCGACAGAAACGATGCCCCGTAACGCACATGAGAGCAATCCGGGCCAATTTCTCCCGTTTGATGGGGTCTATGTGTAAAAATTTTGACTTTTTTGAGTGCACGTGCAAATCTGCTGAAAAAGCCTGTGGAAGTTTCACGGCGTTCGTACGATATTTGGCGACGCAAAAATGAGCGATTTCCCAGCTCGAGAGAATTCGGCGCGAGAGAAACGATGCCCCGTAACGCACATGAGAGCAATCCGGGCCAATTTCTCCCGTTTGATGGGGTCTATGTGTACAAATTTTGACTTTTTTGAGTGCACGTGCAAATCTGCTGAAAAAGCCTGTGGAAGTTTCACGGCGTTCGTACGATATTTGGCGACGCAAAAATGAGCGATTTCCCAGCTCGATGGAATTCGGCGCGACAGAAACGATGCCCCGTAACGCACATGAGAGCAATCCGGGCCAATTTCTCCCGTTTGATGGGGTCTATGTGTAAAAATTTTGACTTTTTTGAGTGCACGTGCAAATCTGCTGAAAAAGCCTGTGGAAGTTTCACGGCGTTCGTACGATATTTGGCGACGCAAAAATGAGCGATTTCCCAGCTCGAGAGAATTCGGCGCGAGAGAAACGATGCCCCGTAACGCACATGAGAGCAATCCGGGCCAATTTCTCCCGTTTGATGGGGTCTATGTGTAAAAATTTTGACT
>NW_027620705.1:40000-52500 GCF_964198595.1 Lampetra fluviatilis | reverse complement strand
ATGAGAGCAATCCGGGCCAATTTCTCCCGTTTGATGGGGTCTATGTGTAAAAATTTTGACTTTTTTGAGTGCAGGTGCAAATCTGCTGGAAAAGCCTGTGGAAGTTTCACGGCGTTCGTACGATATTTGGCGACGCAAAAATGAGCGATTTCCAAGCTCGATGGAATTCGGAGCGAGAGAAACGATGCCCCGTAACGCACATGAGAGCAATCCGGGCCAATTTCTCCCGTTTGATGGGGTCTATGTGTAAAAATTTTGACTTTTTTGAGTGCAGGTGCAAATCTGCTGAAAAAGCCTGTGGAAGTTTCACGGCGTTCGTACGATATTTGGCGACGCAAAAATGAGCGATTTCCCAGCTCGAGAGAATTCGGCGCGAGAGAAACGATGCCCCGTAACGCACATGAGAGCAATCCGGGCCAATTTCTCCCGTTTGATGGGGTCTATGTGTAAAAATTTTGACTTTTTTGAGTGCACGTGCAAATCTGCTGGAAAAGCCTGTGGAAGTTTCACGGCGTTCGTACGATATTTGGCGACGCAAAAATGAGCGATTTCCCAGCTCGATGGAATTCGGCGCGAGAGAAACGATGCCCCGTAACGCACATGAGAGCAATCCCGGCCAATTTCTCCCGTTTGATGGGGTCTATGTGTAAAAATTTTGACTTTTTTGAGTGCACGTGCAAATCTGCTGAAAAAGCCTGTGGAAGTTTCACGGCGTTCGTACGATATTTGGCGACGCAAAAATGAGCGATTTCCCAGCTCGATGGAATTCGGAGCGAGAGAAACGATGCCCCGTAACGCACATGAGAGCAATCCCGGCCAATTTCTCCCGTTTGATGGGGTCTATGTGTACAAATTTTGACTTTTTTGAGTGCAGGTGCAAATCTGCTGAAAAAGCCTGTGGAAGTTTCACGGCGTTCGTACGATATTTGGCGACGCAAAAATGAGCGATTTCCCAGCTCGAGAGAATTCGGCGCGAGAGAAACGATGCCCCGTAACGCACATGAGAGCAATCCGGGCCAATTTCTCCCGTTTGATGGGGTCTATGTGTAAAAATTTTGACTTTTTTGAGTGCAGGTGCAAATCTGCTGGAAAAGCCTGTGGAAGTTTCACGGCGTTCGTACGATATTTGGCGACGCAAAAATGAGCGATTTCCAAGCTCGATGGAATTCGGAGCGAGAGAAACGATGCCCCGTAACGCACATGAGAGCAATCCGGGCCAATTTCTCCCGTTTGATGGGGTCTATGTGTAAAAATTTTGACTTTTTTGAGTGCACGTGCAAATCTGCTGAAAAAGCCTGTGGAAGTTTCACGGCGTTCGTACGATATTTGGCGACGCAAAAATGAGCGATTTCCCAGCTCGATGGAATTCGGCGCGAGAGAAACGATGCCCCGTAACGCACATGAGAGCAATCCCGGCCAATTTCTCCCGTTTGATGGGGTCTATGTGTACAAATTTTGACTTTTTTGAGTGCACGTGCAAATCTGCTGAAAAAGCCTGTGGAAGTTTCACGGCGTTCGTACGATATTTGGCGACGCAAAAATGAGCGATTTCCCAGCTCGATGGAATTCGGAGCGAGAGAAACGATGCCCCGTAACGCACATGAGAGCAATCCCGGCCAATTTCTCCCGTTTGATGGGGTCTATGTGTACAAATTTTGACTTTTTTGAGTGCACGTGCCAATCTGCTGGAAAAGCCTGTGGAAGTTTCACGGCGTTCGTACGATATTTGGCGACGCAAAAATGAGCGATTTCCCAGCTCGATGGAATTCGGCGCGACAGAAACGATGCCCCGTAACGCACATGAGAGCAATCCGGGCCAATTTCTCCCGTTTGATGGGGTCTATGTGTAAAAATTTTGACTTTTTTGAGTGCAGGTGCAAATCTGCTGGAAAAGCCTGTGGAAGTTTCACGGCGTTCGTACGATATTTGGCGACGCAAAAATGAGCGATTTCCAAGCTCGATGGAATTCGGAGCGAGAGAAACGATGCCCCGTAACGCACATGAGAGCAATCCGGGCCAATTTCTCCCGTTTGATGGGGTCTATGTGTAAAAATTTTGACTTTTTTGAGTGCAGGTGCAAATCTGCTGAAAAAGCCTGTGGAAGTTTCACGGCGTTCGTACGATATTTGGCGACGCAAAAATGAGCGATTTCCCAGCTCGAGAGAATTCGGCGCGAGAGAAACGATGCCCCGTAACGCACATGAGAGCAATCCGGGCCAATTTCTCCCGTTTGATGGGGTCTATGTGTAAAAATTTTGACTTTTTTGAGTGCACGTGCAAATCTGCTGGAAAAGCCTGTGGAAGTTTCACGGCGTTCGTACGATATTTGGCGACGCAAAAATGAGCGATTTCCCAGCTCGATGGAATTCGGCGCGAGAGAAACGATGCCCCGTAACGCACATGAGAGCAATCCCGGCCAATTTCTCCCGTTTGATGGGGTCTATGTGTACAAATTTTGACTTTTTTGAGTGCACGTGCAAATCTGCTGAAAAAGCCTGTGGAAGTTTCACGGCGTTCGTACGATATTTGGCGACGCAAAAATGAGCGATTTCCCAGCTCGATGGAATTCGGAGCGAGAGAAACGATGCCCCGAAACGCACATGAGAGCAATCCCGGCCAATTTCTCCCGTTTGATGGGGTCTATGTGTACAAATTTTGACTTTTTTGAGTGCAGGTGCAAATCTGCTGAAAAAGCCTGTGGAAGTTTCACGGCGTTCGTACGATATTTGGCGACGCAAAAATGAGCGATTTCCCAGCTCGAGAGAATTCGGCGCGAGAGAAACGATGCCCCGTAACGCACATGAGAGCAATCCGGGCCAATTTCTCCCGTTTGATGGGGTCTATGTGTAAAAATTTTGACTTTTTTGAGTGCAGGTGCAAATCTGCTGGAAAAGCCTGTGGAAGTTTCACGGCGTTCGTACGATATTTGGCGACGCAAAAATGAGCGATTTCCAAGCTCGATGGAATTCGGAGCGAGAGAAACGATGCCCCGTAACGCACATGAGAGCAATCCGGGCCAATTTCTCCCGTTTGATGGGGTCTATGTGTAAAAATTTTGACTTTTTTGAGTGCAGGTGCAAATCTGCTGGAAAAGCCTGTGGAAGTTTCACGGCGTTCGTACGATATTTGGCGACGCAAAAATGAGCGATTTCCCAGCTCGATGGAATTCGGCGCGAGAGAAACGATGCCCCGTAACGCACATGAGAGCAATCCCGGCCAATTTCTCCCGTTTGATGGGGTCTATGTGTAAAAATTTTGACTTTTTTGAGTGCACGTGCAAATCTGCTGAAAAAGCCTGTGGAAGTTTCACGGCGTTCGTACGATATTTGGCGACGCAAAAATGAGCGATTTCCCAGCTCGATGGAATTCGGAGCGAGAGAAACGATGCCCCGTAACGCACATGAGAGCAATCCCGGCCAATTTCTCCCGTTTGATGGGGTCTATGTGTACAAATTTTGACTTTTTTGAGTGCACGTGCAAATCTGCTGAAAAAGCCTGTGGAAGTTTCACGGCGTTCGTACGATATTTGGCGACGCAAAAATGAGCGATTTCCCAGCTCGAGAGAATTCGGCGCGAGAGAAACGATGCCCCGTAACGCACATGAGAGCAATCCGGGCCAATTTCTCCCGTTTGATGGGGTCTATGTGTAAAAATTTTGACTTTTTTGAGTGCACGTGCAAATCTGCTGAAAAAGCCTGTGGAAGTTTCACGGCGTTCGTACGATATTTGGCGACGCAAAAATGAGCGATTTCCCAGCTCGATGGAATTCGGCGCGAGAGAAACGATGCCCCGTAACGCACATGAGAGCAATCCGGGCCAATTTCTCCCGTTTGATGGGGTCTATGTGTAAAAATTTTGACTTTTTTGAGTGCAGGTGCAAATCTGCTGAAAAAGCCTGTGGAAGTTTCACGGCGTTCGTACGATATTTGGCGACGCAAAAATGAGCGATTTCCCAGCTCGAGAGAATTCGGCGCGAGAGAAACGATGCCCCGTAACGCACATGAGAGCAATCCGGGCCAATTTCTCCCGTTTGATGGGGTCTATGTGTAAAAATTTTGACTTTTTTGAGTGCAGGTGCAAATCTGCTGGAAAAGCCTGTGGAAGTTTCACGGCGTTCGTACGATATTTGGCGACGCAAAAATGAGCGATTTCCCAGCTCGATGGAATTCGGCGCGAGAGAAACGATGCCCCGTAACGCACATGAGAGCAATCCGGGCCAATTTCTCCCGTTTGATGGGGTCTATGTGTACAAATTTTGACTTTTTTGAGTGCACGTGCAAATCTGCTGAAAAAGCCTGTGGAAGTTTCACGGCGTTCGTACGATATTTGGCGACGCAAAAATGAGCGATTTCCCAGCTCGATGGAATTCGGAGCGAGAGAAACGATGCCCCGTAACGCACATGAGAGCAATCCCGGCCAATTTCTCCCGTTTGATGGGGTCTATGTGTACAAATTTTGACTTTTTTGAGTGCACGTGCCAATCTGCTGGAAAAGCCTGTGGAAGTTTCACGGCGTTCGTACGATATTTGGCGACGCAAAAATGAGCGATTTCCCAGCTCGATGGAATTCGGCGCGACAGAAACGATGCCCCGTAACGCACATGAGAGCAATCCGGGCCAATTTCTCCCGTTTGATGGGGTCTATGTGTAAAAATTTTGACTTTTTTGAGTGCAGGTGCAAATCTGCTGGAAAAGCCTGTGGAAGTTTCACGGCGTTCGTACGATATTTGGCGACGCAAAAATGAGCGATTTCCAAGCTCGATGGAATTCGGAGCGAGAGAAACGATGCCCCGTAACGCACATGAGAGCAATCCGGGCCAATTTCTCCCGTTTGATGGGGTCTATGTGTAAAAATTTTGACTTTTTGGAGTGCAGGTGCAAATCTGCTGAAAAAGCCTGTGGAAGTTTCACGGCGTTCGTACGATATTTGGCGACGCAAAAATGAGCGATTTCCCAGCTCGAGAGAATTCGGCGCGAGAGAAACGATGCCCCGTAACGCACATGAGAGCAATCCGGGCCAATTTCTCCCGTTTGATGGGGTCTATGTGTAAAAATTTTGACTTTTTTGAGTGCACGTGCAAATCTGCTGGAAAAGCCTGTGGAAGTTTCACGGCGTTCGTACGATATTTGGCGACGCAAAAATGAGCGATTTCCCAGCTCGATGGAATTCGGCGCGAGAGAAACGATGCCCCGTAACGCACATGAGAGCAATCCCGGCCAATTTCTCCCGTTTGATGGGGTCTATGTGTAAAAATTTTGACTTTTTTGAGTGCACGTGCAAATCTGCTGAAAAAGCCTGTGGAAGTTTCACGGCGTTCGTACGATATTTGGCGACGCAAAAATGAGCGATTTCCCAGCTCGATGGAATTCGGAGCGAGAGAAACGATGCCCCGTAACGCACATGAGAGCAATCCCGGCCAATTTCTCCCGTTTGATGGGGTCTATGTGTACAAATTTTGACTTTTTTGAGTGCACGTGCAAATCTGCTGAAAAAGCCTGTGGAAGTTTCACGGCGTTCGTACGATATTTGGCGACGCAAAAATGAGCGATTTCCCAGCTCGAGAGAATTCGGCGCGAGAGAAACGATGCCCCGTAACGCACATGAGAGCAATCCGGGCCAATTTCTCCCGTTTGATGGGGTCTATGTGTAAAAATTTTGACTTTTTTGAGTGCACGTGCAAATCTGCTGAAAAAGCCTGTGGAAGTTTCACGGCGTTCGTACGATATTTGGCGACGCAAAAATGAGCGATTTCCCAGCTCGATGGAATTCGGCGCGAGAGAAACGATGCCCCGTAACGCACATGAGAGCAATCCGGGCCAATTTCTCCCGTTTGATGGGGTCTATGTGTAAAAATTTTGACTTTTTTGAGTGCAGGTGCAAATCTGCTGAAAAAGCCTGTGGAAGTTTCACGGCGTTCGTACGATATTTGGCGACGCAAAAATGAGCGATTTCCCAGCTCGAGAGAATTCGGCGCGAGAGAAACGATGCCCCGTAACGCACATGAGAGCAATCCGGGCCAATTTCTCCCGTTTGATGGGGTCTATGTGTAAAAATTTTGACTTTTTTGAGTGCAGGTGCAAATCTGCTGGAAAAGCCTGTGGAAGTTTCACGGCGTTCGTACGATATTTGGCGACGCAAAAATGAGCGATTTCCCAGCTCGATGGAATTCGGAGCGAGAGAAACGATGCCCCGTAACGCACATGAGAGCAATCCCGGCCAATTTCTCCCGTTTGATGGGGTCTATGTGTACAAATTTTGACTTTTTTGAGTGCACGTGCCAATCTGCTGGAAAAGCCTGTGGAAGTTTCACGGCGTTCGTACGATATTTGGCGACGCAAAAATGAGCGATTTCCCAGCTCGATGGAATTCGGCGCGAGAGAAACGATGCCCCGTAACGCACATGAGAGCAATCCCGGCCAATTTCTCCCGTTTGATGGGGTCTATGTGTAAAAATTTTGACTTTTTTGAGTGCACGTGCAAATCTGCTGAAAAAGCCTGTGGAAGTTTCACGGCGTTCGTACGATATTTGGCGACGCAAAAATGAGCGATTTCCCAGCTCGATGGAATTCGGAGCGAGAGAAACGATGCCCCGTAACGCACATGAGAGCAATCCCGGCCAATTTCTCCCGTTTGATGGGGTCTATGTGTAAAAATTTTGACTTTTTTGAGTGCACGTGCAAATCTGCTGAAAAAGCCTGTGGAAGTTTCACGGCGTTCGTACGATATTTGGCGACGCAAAAATGAGCGATTTCCCAGCTCGATGGAATTCGGCGCGAGAGAAACGATGCCCCGTAACGCACATGAGAGCAATCCGGGCCAATTTCTCCCGTTTGATGGGGTCTATGTGTAAAAATTTTGACTTTTTTGAGTGCAGGTGCAAATCTGCTGAAAAAGCCTGTGGAAGTTTCACGGCGTTCGTACGATATTTGGCGACGCAAAAATGAGCGATTTCCCAGCTCGAGAGAATTCGGCGCGAGAGAAACGATGCCCCGTAACGCACATGAGAGCAATCCGGGCCAATTTCTCCCGTTTGATGGGGTCTATGTGTAAAAATTTTGACTTTTTTGAGTGCAGGTGCAAATCTGCTGGAAAAGCCTGTGGAAGTTTCACGGCGTTCGTACGATATTTGGCGACGCAAAAATGAGCGATTTCCCAGCTCGATGGAATTCGGCGCGAGAGAAACGATGCCCCGTAACGCACATGAGAGCAATCCGGGCCAATTTCTCCCGTTTGATGGGGTCTATGTGTACAAATTTTGACTTTTTTGAGTGCACGTGCAAATCTGCTGAAAAAGCCTGTGGAAGTTTCACGGCGTTCGTACGATATTTGGCGACGCAAAAATGAGCGATTTCCCAGCTCGATGGAATTCGGAGCGAGAGAAACGATGCCCCGTAACGCACATGAGAGCAATCCCGGCCAATTTCTCCCGTTTGATGGGGTCTATGTGTACAAATTTTGACTTTTTTGAGTGCACGTGCCAATCTGCTGGAAAAGCCTGTGGAAGTTTCACGGCGTTCGTACGATATTTGGCGACGCAAAAATGAGCGATTTCCCAGCTCGATGGAATTCGGCGCGACAGAAACGATGCCCCGTAACGCACATGAGAGCAATCCGGGCCAATTTCTCCCGTTTGATGGGGTCTATGTGTAAAAATTTTGACTTTTTTGAGTGCAGGTGCAAATCTGCTGGAAAAGCCTGTGGAAGTTTCACGGCGTTCGTACGATATTTGGCGACGCAAAAATGAGCGATTTCCAAGCTCGATGGAATTCGGAGCGAGAGAAACGATGCCCCGTAACGCACATGAGAGCAATCCGGGCCAATTTCTCCCGTTTGATGGGGTCTATGTGTAAAAATTTTGACTTTTTGGAGTGCAGGTGCAAATCTGCTGAAAAAGCCTGTGGAAGTTTCACGGCGTTCGTACGATATTTGGCGACGCAAAAATGAGCGATTTCCCAGCTCGAGAGAATTCGGCGCGAGAGAAACGATGCCCCGTAACGCACATGAGAGCAATCCGGGCCAATTTCTCCCGTTTGATGGGGTCTATGTGTAAAAATTTTGACTTTTTTGAGTGCACGTGCAAATCTGCTGGAAAAGCCTGTGGAAGTTTCACGGCGTTCGTACGATATTTGGCGACGCAAAAATGAGCGATTTCCCAGCTCGATGGAATTCGGCGCGAGAGAAACGATGCCCCGTAACGCACATGAGAGCAATCCCGGCCAATTTCTCCCGTTTGATGGGGTCTATGTGTAAAAATTTTGACTTTTTTGAGTGCACGTGCAAATCTGCTGAAAAAGCCTGTGGAAGTTTCACGGCGTTCGTACGATATTTGGCGACGCAAAAATGAGCGATTTCCCAGCTCGATGGAATTCGGAGCGAGAGAAACGATGCCCCGTAACGCACATGAGAGCAATCCCGGCCAATTTCTCCCGTTTGATGGGGTCTATGTGTACAAATTTTGACTTTTTTGAGTGCACGTGCAAATCTGCTGAAAAAGCCTGTGGAAGTTTCACGGCGTTCGTACGATATTTGGCGACGCAAAAATGAGCGATTTCCCAGCTCGAGAGAATTCGGCGCGAGAGAAACGATGCCCCGTAACGCACATGAGAGCAATCCGGGCCAATTTCTCCCGTTTGATGGGGTCTATGTGTAAAAATTTTGACTTTTTTGAGTGCACGTGCAAATCTGCTGAAAAAGCCTGTGGAAGTTTCACGGCGTTCGTACGATATTTGGCGACGCAAAAATGAGCGATTTCCCAGCTCGATGGAATTCGGCGCGAGAGAAACGATGCCCCGTAACGCACATGAGAGCAATCCGGGCCAATTTCTCCCGTTTGATGGGGTCTATGTGTAAAAATTTTGACTTTTTTGAGTGCAGGTGCAAATCTGCTGAAAAAGCCTGTGGAAGTTTCACGGCGTTCGTACGATATTTGGCGACGCAAAAATGAGCGATTTCCCAGCTCGAGAGAATTCGGCGCGAGAGAAACGATGCCCCGTAACGCACATGAGAGCAATCCGGGCCAATTTCTCCCGTTTGATGGGGTCTATGTGTAAAAATTTTGACTTTTTTGAGTGCAGGTGCAAATCTGCTGGAAAAGCCTGTGGAAGTTTCACGGCGTTCGTACGATATTTGGCGACGCAAAAATGAGCGATTTCCCAGCTCGATGGAATTCGGAGCGAGAGAAACGATGCCCCGTAACGCACATGAGAGCAATCCCGGCCAATTTCTCCCGTTTGATGGGGTCTATGTGTACAAATTTTGACTTTTTTGAGTGCACGTGCCAATCTGCTGGAAAAGCCTGTGGAAGTTTCACGGCGTTCGTACGATATTTGGCGACGCAAAAATGAGCGATTTCCCAGCTCGATGGAATTCGGCGCGAGAGAAACGATGCCCCGTAACGCACATGAGAGCAATCCCGGCCAATTTCTCCCGTTTGATGGGGTCTATGTGTAAAAATTTTGACTTTTTTGAGTGCACGTGCAAATCTGCTGAAAAAGCCTGTGGAAGTTTCACGGCGTTCGTACGATATTTGGCGACGCAAAAATGAGCGATTTCCCAGCTCGATGGAATTCGGAGCGAGAGAAACGATGCCCCGTAACGCACATGAGAGCAATCCCGGCCAATTTCTCCCGTTTGATGGGGTCTATGTGTAAAAATTTTGACTTTTTTGAGTGCACGTGCAAATCTGCTGAAAAAGCCGGTGGAAGTTTCACGGCGTTCGTACGATATTTGGCGACGCAAAAATGAGCGATTTCCCAGCTCGAGAGAATTCGGCGCGAGAGAAACGATGCCCCGTAACGCACATGAGAGCAATCCGGGCCAATTTCTCCCGTTTGATGGGGTCTATGTGTAAAAATTTTGACTTTTTTGAGTGCACGTGCAAATCTGCTGGAAAAGCCTGTGGAAGTTTCACGGCGTTCGTACGATATTTGGCGACGCAAAAATGAGCGATTTCCCAGCTCGATGGAATTCGGCGCGACAGAAACGATGCCCCGTAACGCACATGAGAGCAATCCGGGCCAATTTCTCCCGTTTGATGGGGTCTATGTGTAAAAATTTTGACTTTTTTGAGTGCAGGTGCAAATCTGCTGAAAAAGCCTGTGGAAGTTTCACGGCGTTCGTACGATATTTGGCGACGCAAAAATGAGCGATTTCCCAGCTCGAGAGAATTCGGCGCGAGAGAAACGATGCCCCGTAACGCACATGAGAGCAATCCGGGCCAATTTCTCCCGTTTGATGGGGTCTATGTGTACAAATTTTGACTTTTTTGAGTGCACGTGCAAATCTGCTGAAAAAGCCTGTGGAAGTTTCACGGCGTTCGTACGATATTTGGCGACGCAAAAATGAGCGATTTCCCAGCTCGATGGAATTCGGCGCGAGAGAAACGATGCCCCGTAACGCACATGAGAGCAATCCGGGCCAATTTCTCCCGTTTGATGGGGTCTATGTGTAAAAATTTTGACTTTTTTGAGTGCAGGTGCAAATCTGCTGAAAAAGCCTGTGGAAGTTTCACGGCGTTCGTACGATATTTGGCGACGCAAAAATGAGCGATTTCCCAGCTCGAGAGAATTCGGCGCGAGAGAAACGATGCCCCGTAACGCACATGAGAGCAATCCGGGCCAATTTCTCCCGTTTGATGGGGTCTATGTGTAAAAATTTTGACTTTTTTGAGTGCAGGTGCAAATCTGCTGGAAAAGCCTGTGGAAGTTTCACGGCGTTCGTACGATATTTGGCGACGCAAAAATGAGCGATTTCCCAGCTCGATGGAATTCGGAGCGAGAGAAACGATGCCCCGTAACGCACATGAGAGCAATCCCGGCCAATTTCTCCCGTTTGATGGGGTCTATGTGTACAAATTTTGACTTTTTTGAGTGCACGTGCCAATCTGCTGGAAAAGCCTGTGGAAGTTTCACGGCGTTCGTACGATATTTGGCGACGCAAAAATGAGCGATTTCCCAGCTCGATGGAATTCGGCGCGAGAGAAACGATGCCCCGTAACGCACATGAGAGCAATCCCGGCCAATTTCTCCCGTTTGATGGGGTCTATGTGTAAAAATTTTGACTTTTTTGAGTGCACGTGCAAATCTGCTGAAAAAGCCTGTGGAAGTTTCACGGCGTTCGTACGATATTTGGCGACGCAAAAATGAGCGATTTCCCAGCTCGATGGAATTCGGAGCGAGAGAAACGATGCCCCGTAACGCACATGAGAGCAATCCCGGCCAATTTCTCCCGTTTGATGGGGTCTATGTGTAAAAATTTTGACTTTTTTGAGTGCACGTGCAAATCTGCTGGAAAAGCCTGTGGAAGTTTCACGGCGTTCGTACGATATTTGGCGACGCAAAAATGAGCGATTTCCCAGCTCGATGGAATTCGGCGCGACAGAAACGATGCCCCGTAACGCACATGAGAGCAATCCGGGCCAATTTCTCCCGTTTGATGGGGTCTATGTGTAAAAATTTTGACTTTTTTGAGTGCACGTGCAAATCTGCTGAAAAAGCCTGTGGAAGTTTCACGGCGTTCGTACGATATTTGGCGACGCAAAAATGAGCGATTTCCCAGCTCGAGAGAATTCGGCGCGAGAGAAACGATGCCCCGTAACGCACATGAGAGCAATCCGGGCCAATTTCTCCCGTTTGATGGGGTCTATGTGTACAAATTTTGACTTTTTTGAGTGCACGTGCAAATCTGCTGAAAAAGCCTGTGGAAGTTTCACGGCGTTCGTACGATATTTGGCGACGCAAAAATGAGCGATTTCCCAGCTCGATGGAATTCGGCGCGAGAGAAACGATGCCCCGTAACGCACATGAGAGCAATCCCGGCCAATTTCTCCCGTTTGATGGGGTCTATGTGTAAAAATTTTGACTTTTTTGAGTGCACGTGCAAATCTGCTGGAAAAGCCTGTGGAAGTTTCACGGCGTTCGTACGATATTTGGCGACGCAAAAATGAGCGATTTCCCAGCTCGATGGAATTCGGCGCGACAGAAACGATGCCCCGTAACGCACATGAGAGCAATCCGGGCCAATTTCTCCCGTTTGATGGGGTCTATGTGTAAAAATTTTGACTTTTTTGAGTGCACGTGCAAATCTGCTGAAAAAGCCTGTGGAAGTTTCACGGCGTTCGTACGATATTTGGCGACGCAAAAATGAGCGATTTCCCAGCTCGAGAGAATTCGGCGCGAGAGAAACGATGCCCCGTAACGCACATGAGAGCAATCCGGGCCAATTTCTCCCGTTTGATGGGGTCTATGTGTACAAATTTTGACTTTTTTGAGTGCACGTGCAAATCTGCTGAAAAAGCCTGTGGAAGTTTCACGGCGTTCGTACGATATTTGGCGACGCAAAAATGAGCGATTTCCCAGCTCGATGGAATTCGGCGCGACAGAAACGATGCCCCGTAACGCACATGAGAGCAATCCGGGCCAATTTCTCCCGTTTGATGGGGTCTATGTGTAAAAATTTTGACTTTTTTGAGTGCACGTGCAAATCTGCTGAAAAAGCCTGTG